>NC_066509.1:34014819-34017319 GCF_024679095.1 Eriocheir sinensis | reverse complement strand
GCACAGGTTGGTTCAGTCTGGTCTGGCCGCTTACATGAACGCTGTAATTGGATTGTGAAATTGAATCTAAACGTAAAGGGAGATGACTTGGCTGTTGGCGACCACAAAAAAAAGTGCTGCAGTGTTTCCGGAAGGTTCAGAGTTAAGGATCGGGTGGTGGAGAATGTGACAAGGCAAAGTTAGGGGTTTGTGTCCCTGTCTTATTGGTGAAGGAGAGTGACGGGACTTTAGTGATACAAGAAGGAAATTTATATCATTCTTATGGGGCTGTCGGGAAAGAATTAAAGTTATAGGAAGGAGGAAGTACAGACGAACGTTGGATGTTCTTCAGTCTACCAGTAAAAGAGATTAAAGAAAAAAATATTCTGGTAAACTCTTGCATTAAGAAGTTGAAGAGCATTAGGGATGAGCTAACGCATAAGTTTTGCGGAGTGAGGCAGCGGAGAGAGTGGGGGAGGGGTGTGGCGTGACGCAGATAGCACGTTGAGAAGACAGTTGCCATGAAAGCAGCGATAAAAGACACGCAGCAAGGGAACCAACGACCTAACGAGAGTATAAAAAAAAGAAAACAGAAGCAAGGAAAAATGAAAAAGAAGAAGGAGAAGCAGAACAAAAAAAAAAAACATACGAATAATTTAATGAATGAAGCTGTTGATAAATAAATATATAAACAAGTAAATAAGTGAATAATGATAATAAGGACTAATAATGATAATAATAATAACCTAAACTTCTCCCATCATCTTATCCTCCGCTATTTTCCCTTCTCTCCTTTCCTCCTCCTTCCCTCCTTCCTACCCTCCGTCCCTTCCTCCACCTCTGTTCATCCATCTTCCTCCTCCGTCCCGTCAGTCTGGCAATCACCCCCTTCTGTTGACGGAAGAGAGAGAGAGAGAGAGAGAGAGAGAGAGAGAGAGAGAGAGAGAGAGAGAGAGAGAGAGAGAGAGAGAGAGAGAGAGAGAGAGAGAGAGAGAGAGAGAGAATTTACATAGGTTTAAAGACCACAAAAATGCGTGTTTCATTCCCTGCTTGAAAATGCTTTTGGTGTGTGTGTGTGTGTGTGTGTGTGTGTGTGTGTGTGTGTGTTAATGTATTTTCTTTCTATGCCTCGCTCTCTCTTTAAATCGATGAATGCATGATCTTCCCATGTCCATGTATCATCTTTTCCTCCTCCTCCTCCTCCTCCTCCTCCTCCTCCTCCTCCACTCCTATTTTTCACCTACCACCCTCTAGTTCTTCCTGCCTTGACCTTCCCTTCCACCCTCTTTTTCTTCCTCACATTTAGGAACTCTTATTTTATATTATTCTTCCTTGCACCCTTCCGGCCTTCCTTCTCATCCCTACCATCATCCCTTGCTCTTCCTCTTCATTAATCATTTATTTAGTCAGTCAATCAGTCATTCAGTCAGTTGTTCATAATGGCTTCAGTTCCTTTCATATTTTCACATTTAATACACCAAATAGGCTATTTTTAAGTAATACTCTTTTACTTCTATTTGTGAGTAGTTGTTTTCAATCCTCATTACTTTTTTAACTATTTTTACTACTGCTTCTTCTGCTATTACTACTACTACTACTGCTACTACTACTACTACTACTACTACTACTACTTTACCACTACTGCTACTATTGTTGCTGCTACTGCTATTACTACTACTGCTATTACTACTAGCATACTACTACTAATTCTTCTACTACCTGTTTTCATTTATGTTTATCTTCGTTTCTTTTTCACCATTCTTTTCAACATGTCTTTCCTAATATTCTGCTTCTCACGTCCTTTCCTCCAAGTCCTTCCTTCCTACTTTTTAACCACGTCACGGACTCTCTTCCTTTACCATTTTCTTAAAGTTTTTCTGCCCTTCTTACTCTTTAGTGCTTTCTTTCCTTTTTCTTTCCACTTTATTCTCTCGGCATTCCTCCCTCTTACTTTTTCTTTATTCTTTTCTCTCTTTTTTCTTCTTTCTATCCTTATATCCACCTCTGTCTTTTTCTCCTTCTTTTCTTCTTCATTCCCTTTCTAAATTCACCGTTCTTCCTTTACTTCTCAGGGTTCTTCCATTACTTCATACTTTCCTTTTCCCTTCCTTCCCTCCCCCACTCCTCCACTCACCCAGAATTTTTCATCCCATTTTTTTCCTCACATTCTCCGCGTCTCAAGGTCACTCAAGGTACGCGTCTTTGAAACAAACTAATAGGCGCACCTAACATTACCAAATGTGGGGTACAAACATGGCGGAGAGACTGTTTTTTGGGCGCCATTAAAGGTAATGGCTAAAGAGTAGCTTAGCCGGATATTTTATTTTTATTTATTAATGATCCACGAGACATCTTAGAGTGAAAGCAAAGTATGTGCTTATCTTTGTATTCATTCATACACACACTGCTAACATTTCTGTGGAGTCTGATTCACTTATTAGAGTGAAATTCTATTGTGATAAACAGTCACAAACTCGTGTCACTAGTAAAAATGAAACTTGTAATTTAAGTGTTGCCACCA
>NC_066509.1:33957319-34009819 GCF_024679095.1 Eriocheir sinensis | reverse complement strand
GTCCAGAAGAGCTGTGTGAGGAGCCCCACACATGAGATGCATACTCCATACGAGGGCGGACAAGGCCCTGTATATGGACAGCAACTGCAGGGGAGAAGAACTGGCGGAGACGGTACAGAACGCCCAGCCTCGAGGAAGCTGATTTAGTAAGAGATGAGATATGAAGTTTCCAGTTGAGATTTTGAGTTAAGGATAGACCGAGGATGGTTAGTGGTGAGGAAGGTGATAGCTGGGTGTTGTCAAAGAATAGGGATAGTTGTTTGGAAGAGTGTGTCGAGTGGATAGGTGGAGAAACTGTGTTTTTGAGGCGTTGAAGGACACCAGGTTCTTCTTGCCCCAATCGGAAATAATAGTAAGGTCTGAGGCTAAGCGTTCTGCAGCCTCCAGCCTTGAGTCGTTAAGTTCCTGAAGGGTGGGTCTTCTATTAAAAGAAGTTGAATAATGCAGAGTGGAATCATCGGCGTAGGAATGGATAGGACAGTTCGTTTTGGAAAGAAGATCATCAATGAACAACAGAAAAGAGTGGGAGATAGGACAGAACCTGTGGGACACCACTGTTAATAGATTTAGGGAAGAACAGTGACCGTCTACCACGGCAGAAATAGAACGGTCAGAAAGGAAACTGGAGATAAAGGTACAGAGAGAAGGATAGAAACCGTAGGAGGGTAGTTTAGAAAGCAAGATTTGTGCCAGACCCTATCAAAAGCTTTTGATATGTCCAGCGCAATAGCAAAAGTTTCACCGAAACGGCTAAAGAGGATGACCAAGAGTCAGTTAAGAAGGCTAGGAGATCACCAGTAGAACGCCCTTGCGGAACCCATACTGGCGATCAGATAGAAGGTCAGAAGTGGAAAGGTGCTTTTGAATCTTACGGTTAAGGATTGATTCAAAAGCTTTAGATAGACAAGAAAGTAAAGCATAGGACGGTAGTTTGAGGGATTGGAGCGGTCACCTTCTTAGGTACAGGCTGTGTGAAGGCATACTTCCAGCAAGAAGGAAAGGTAGATGTTGACAGGCAGAGGCGAAAGAGTTTGACCAGGCAGGGTGACAGCACGGAGGCACAGTTTTAAGGACAATAGGAGGCACTCCATCAGGTCCATAAGCCTTCTGAGGATTGAGGCCAGAGAGGGCATAGAAAACATGATTTTGAAGAATCTTTATAACAGGCATAAAGGAGTCAGAGGGGGATGAGTAGGAATATGCCCAGAATCGTCCAGAGTGGAGTTTAGAAAAGTTTGAGAAGAGTTCAGCCTTAGAGATAGATGAGACGGCAGTGTTGCCGTCAGGACTGAGAGTGGAGGAAAGATGAAGAAGTGAAGTTGGAGGAGATGTTTTGGCTAGATGCCAGAAGTCACGGGAAGAGTTAGAGAAAGCAAGGTTTTGACATTTTCTATTAATGAAAGAATTTTTGGTTAGTCGGAGAATAGATTTGGCACGATTTCGGGCAGAAATGTAAAGTTCATAATTAGCATTAGTTTGAAGGCTCTGGTATCTTTTGTGAGCTACCTCTCTATCATTGACAGCACGAGAACAAGCGTGATTAAACCAAGGCTTTTAGCGTGAGGAGTAGAGAAAGAACGAGGAATGTATGCCTCCATTCCAGAGACAATCACCTCTGTGATGCGCTGAGCACACACAGAGGGGTCTCTATCCTGGAAGCAATAATCATTCCACGGGAAATCGGGAAAGTACATCCTCAGGTCGTCCCACCGAGCTGAAGCAAAATGCCAGAAGCATCGCCTCTTCGGTGGGTCCAGAGGATGTACAGGAGCGATAGGACAGGATGCAGAAATAAGATTGTGATCGGAGGAGCCCAACGGAGAGAACAGTTTGACAGAATAAGCAGAAGGGTTTGAGGTAAGGAAGAGGTCTAGAATGTTGGGCCGATCTCCAAGACGGTCAGGAATACGTGTAGGGTGCTGGACCAACTGCTCTAGGTCGTTGAGGATAGCAAAGTTGTAGGCTTGTTCACCAGGATGGTCAGTGAAAGAGGATGAAAGCCAAAGCTGGTGAACATTGAAATCTCCTAGGATGGAGATTTCAGCGAAGGAGAGTGGGTCAAGATGTGCTCCACTTTAGAATTCAAATAGTCAAAGAATTTTACATAGTTGGTAGAGTTAGGTGAGAGATAACCAGCACAGATGTATTTAGTAATAGAATGACAGTGAAGTCTTAACCAGATGGTGGAAAATTCAGAAGAGTCAAGGTCGTGGGCACGAGAGCAAGTGATGTCGTTGCGCACGTAGGCGCAACATCCAGCTTTGGATTGAAATTTAGGATAGAGATAGTAGGAGGAACAGAGTAGAGATTGCTGTCAGTAGCCTCAGAAACCTGTGTTTCGGTAAGAAAGAGAAGGTGAGGTTTAGAGGAGGAGATGATGTTCCACAGAATGAAAATTAGAGCGAAGACCGCGAATGTTGCAGAAATTGAGAAGAAAGAGGTTCGAGGAGTTATCAAGACACCTCTCGGGTCGGCAGCCAGAAGGAGTCCTCCTGGGAATTTGTGGTCCCCCAGGCGGGGACTCCGAGGCATTGCTTAATTGAGCCATTTTGAATTTTGAATTTTGGAAAAGGTGTATATGTTATGTGAATGTAGTGTGGTGTGGATAAAGAGAGGATCTGTCTTTAGAGAGCATGCTGAACTACTCTCCGGTGTTGGTGAGACAATAGGAAACGGTTAGTGAGGACATGGGAAGGGTCTTTGAGGGCTTCAGCTCCTTCTCACCTCCCATATATACCTCACTGGAGTGGCTTGCGCCTGTTCGGTAGGTGTCTTCCTACCTACTCCAGCCGTGTAAGGTAAAGCTTTGAATGTTGAAATGATCGGCGGAGTTTAAAGGTGGAGAACGCCATTATGAGAGAGAGAGAGAGAGAGAGAGAGAGAGAGAGAGAGAGAGAGAGAGAGAGAGAGAGAGAGAGTAGTAGTAGTAGTAGTAGTAATAGCTGTTGTGTATTTTTGTCTTTACGGAAGAAGTACATTATAAAGTTACCTAAAATCTTCTCTCGTTATTATCATTATTATCATCACCATCACTATTAATATCATTTTTCTTCGCACTGGACCTCACAATTCTTCCTTTTTTCCCTCTCTTCCTTCCTCTCTCCTTCTTTCCCTTTCCCCCATAAGTCTTTCTTTTTTATCTTCTTTCCTTCCATCCTTCATCTCTCCTCCTCCTCCTCCTCCTCCTCCTCCTCCTCCTCTTTCATCCTTCGATATTAATCTTTCACTTCTTTTCCTTTCGTCCTTCACCTCTTTTTTTCTACTCCTCCTCCCCTTCCCTCCTTTTCCTTTTCTCCTCTTTTTTAAAGCCTTATCGCTTCCCTCCTCTCATCTTTTCTCAGTCAGTCTTTCTCTTTACCCTCTTCCTTCCCTCCCTCTCTCCCTCCCTCTCTCCCTCTCGCCTCTTTCCTTCTTATCATGACGTTTTGAGTACGATAATCTGTCAACGCTGCCCATTCGCCTATACTCCACTTGTGATTCAAACCTGCAGCTGCCACCTCTCTTTTCTGTGTAACAGCTGGGGGATAAAAGTTGCACAGATTTACCAACCGCTACTTCAATGAGTCAAAAAGAATAATGGTCACGAATAAACTTCTTCTTAGTGAATGTCACAAGATGGAGGAAGTGGCATGTACGATAACCTGGCAATGTTGGCACACCCCTGTGTCCGGCGGGTGCACCGCTCAGTGTCTGAAAAATCCGAGTGGTAGCGTGAGGATTCGAACCCGCGTCGTCCATCACGCGGCGAATGTTGGTCCAGTACGCTACCAGTTCGGCCACCGCCTACCCTGTGTTATGTTATGTTATGTTATGTTATGTTATGTTATGTTATGTTATGTTATGTTATGTTATGTTATGTTATGTTATGTTATGTTATGTTATGTTGTGCTGTGCTGTGCTGTGCTGTGCTGTGCTGTGCTGTGTTGGGTTGGGTTGGGGTGGGGTGTGTGTGTGTGTGTGTGTGTGTGTGTGTGTTGTGTTGTGTTGTGTTGTGTTGTGTTGTGTTGTGTTGTGTTGTGTTGTGTGTGTGTGTGTGTTGTGTTGTGTTGTGCTGTGTTGTGCTGTGTTGTGTTGTGTTGTGTTGTGTTGTGTGTGTGTGTGGGTTGTGTTGTGTTGTGTTGTGTTGTGTTGTGTGTGGAGGGTTTCTTGTCTGTTTCTGTGGGGGGGAGGGGGGGTGCTGCTGCTACCATCTGTTATTGGCCTAACTTGCCGCAGCTTCCTTCTCTTTGAAGTCACACAACAAAAACATTTAAATGGCAACCAAAACCTTCCGCAAAGAAGAGATCCGACGTGCCGTCTACGGCACTTGCTTGGTGGATGCGCCCGTGGGAGGGTGCAGCGTGGAGGCCGCGCCTATCCGGGTGACGGTCAGCGTCCGCCGGCGCCGCGGGTGCTGGGGGAGGTTGGCCGGAGCCTGGAGGGAGGCGGCCGCGTTTTCCTTCGTCGACAGGCCGCGGGCCCCCTTCTTGTCCAACGCCTTCCTGGACCTGGAGCACGTCTTCCGGTACAGCAGCGAGGCGGACGCGGACGCAGCGCAAGTTAAGATCTGTTTGACGCTCCTTAGCGGCCAGACGCGCGTGGCCAAAGTGGGCCTGGAAGACTTCCTGGGCCAGCTGATGCAGAGCGGCTGCCCAGAGTGCTTCACCCTGTACGTGTACGAGGGGAAGGTCGCCCTGCTGCAGACCCGCCAGCCATCTCCGGAGGTTCTGAATGAGTGGCTGTTTGACGGGAAGGGAAATGACGCCCACAAAGGTTCATCTTACAAGGACCGTGCCTTCTATGACCCCGAGGTCACTGAGATAGACCAGTGCCAAGAAAAGATGGACACCAGTGACTCAGATGTGAGTGCATGGGAAACTCCCGAAGAAGACTCAGATGTGAGTGCATGGGAAACCCCCAAAGAAGACTCAGATGTGAGTGCATGGGAAACTCCCGAAGAAGACTCAGATGTGAGTGCATGGGAAACTCCCGAAGAAGACTCAGATGTGAGTGCATGGGAAACTCCCGAAGAAGACTCAGATGTGAGTGCATGGGAAACTCCCGAAGAAGACTCAGATGTGAGTGCATGGGAAACTCCCGAAGAAGGCACAGAGGAGAGTGTAGGTGACTCAGGCGAGGAGAGTGGACTTGACACTGCTGAAGACACAGATAGGGAGAGTGGATGGGTGTCTGAGGACGGAAACTCCGAGAAGTGTGAACGGGAGACTCCCGGAGACTCGGATGAGAGTGGATGGGAGACTCTTGAAGAAGACGCTGAGGAGGAGGCTGGGCGGGGAACTGCTGGAGGCACAGAGGAGCGTGGCGGCGGCCGCGGCTTCCTGGCGAGGCTGGGAGCGGCGTGGCGGCCGCCGCTGTGGTCTTGGTCTCGCGGGTGCCACTCGCTGACCCTGACGAGTGGCGGTGGGGCGGCGGCGGCGGGGGGCTGTGAGGGGCGTGAGGCGCAAGGAGAGAGCCCCAAGACTGTGTTACTGTTGCATTTTTCATTCTTTATTACAACTCTTATCTATTATCCTACCGGTACAGCTTTTCTACGCACGTACAAACACAATGGGAAGTAGTAGTAGTAGTAGTATGGGTGGGTTGATGGGGTGGCAAGGAGGTGGTGATGGGGTTGGAAGGCGTAACTTGATAGGTGTTTAATTTTGATGTGACGAGTGGTTGAATGGTTAGAGGGTTGGTGGGCTTGTCAGTCGACGTGGTGGGTTGACGTGGTGGCTGGGAGGTTGTGATGTGGCTGGAAGAAGTACGTTAATATGGGTTTCATTTTGAGGTGACGTGAGTTTAGAGGTTTGGAATAGTTGAGAGGGTTACAGAGTGGAGTTTAGAAATGGTCCCAGTCAAATTGATAGGATTTTAGGCTGGTAGGAGTTTGGACATGACATTCCAAGGGATTTGGGCTGATAAGAGCTTCATTAAAGTTGACCTGACAGTGTAAGTTGATTTTTAGTTTGTCATTATATTGGTAGTAGTGTTATTAGACGAAGGGGGGGAGTCAGAGTCCAGTTGTTTGGAGAATAATGAATTCACAGGAGATTTGGACAAACAAGAGCCAAAAGGTGACCTGACAGTGTAAGACTTTGCACCATATTGGCTGAAGGGTTGGTGGCAGGAGAGATGAAAGAAAATTAGGCTGAAGTACATGTTGTTGGGGGTTTAGTTCGGCAGAAAGTTAGACATGATTGACAGGAGATTTAGACAATTAAGTTTAGCCTGATAACAGCATGTGTTACGAAGGGTGTTGGAATCAGATTAATCACAGAACGATTGTGTGTGTCGAGTAAAGGTTAAGAAGAGCTGCTCCGATGGGGCTTTAGGTTAAGAACAGCCAACGAGACTCCAAATAAGACAAAAAGATATCAAGTGTATTTTGTTATTTAGTTAGCAGGAAAGAGTGAACGTAAGACTAAAAAAGCTTCCTTAACACTACTTTATACAACAACAACAACAACAACAACAACAACAACAACAACAACAACAACAATAATAACAACAACAACAACAGCCTCTCACCTCCCTCCTCCGCCACCTCAGAGTAATGATACATTGCTCTTCATCTTCCTTTTCCTTCCCCTTCCTTCCCTTCCCCATCTCTCCCCCTCCACCCCCCCTCCCCCTTCCCCAGCCATCTCCTCCCACCTCTCTCCTCCCTTCCTTCTCTCCGTCCCTCTGTCCCTGCCTTGCTCTCCCATCCCCTCCCCTCCATCTCGTTTCCTCTCTTCCTCCTCCTCCTCCTCCTCCTCCTCCTCCTCATTCCCTCCTTCCTTCCATCGCCTCATTTTCCACAGCTTAGTCAGTCATAAATCCCGCCAGGCGAGGCAGCCGAGGTAACGGGGTCAAAAGGCACGTGTTTTTTTATTATTATTATTATTATTATTATTATTATTATTATTATTATTATTATTATTATTATTATTATTATCATTATTATTATTATTATTATTATTATTATTATTATTATTATTATTATTATTATTATTATTATTATTATTATTATTATTATTATTATTATTATTATTATTATTATTATTATTGTTGTTATTATTATTATTATTATTATTATTATTATTATTATTATTATTATTATTATTATTATTATTATTATTATTATTATTATTATTATTATTATTATTATTATTATTATTATTATTATTATTATTATTATTATCATTATTATTATTATTATTATTATTATTATTATTATTATTATTATTATTATTATTATTATTATTATTATTATTATTATTATTATTATTTTTATTATTATTATTATTATTATTATTATTATTATTATTATTATTATTATTATTATTATTATTATTATTATTATTATTATTATTATTATTATTATTATTATTATTATTATTATTATTATTATTATTATTATTATTATTATTATTATTATTATTATTATTATTATTACTATTATTATTATTATTATTATTATTATTATTATTATTATTATTATTATTATTATTATTATTATTATTATTATTATTATTATTATTATTATTATTATTATTATTATTATTTTCATCATCATTGGAGTTGTTGTAAAGATCGTTTCATCCCCAATTTTTTAGTTTTGTTTTCCTTATTTTTTCTTTCACATATTTATCTCTCTCTCTGTATCTATATTTATCGGTCTATCTTCCTTTTAAAAATGTTATCCTTTGGTCTTTTTTTGCGTTGGCTTCACTATGTCATTTTTGTACTTAGTTATACTTATTTATCTACTTATTTATGTATTTATTCATTTTTTCATTAAGTTAGCTCGTTAATTACCTAGCTATATAATTACTCCGTCAATCATTTACCAATCTCCTCATGACAGCATTTCTCACACGTACAGAGGCAGCGAGCGGCGGACGAGGAGAGCCATCTTGAGGGGTTAGCGGAGGGGAGACAGACGGGGCAGCTTCACACCTCACACCTGCTCTCCCTCCCTCCCTCTCCCCCTCTCTCCCTCCCTCCGTGATGCAGTGTTTCGGCGCCACACAGACACGCTGCTTCGGCCGGGTAAGTACTTGAGGCTCTGTTTTGTTCTGTCCCGTGCTTGTAAAGGCTGTGGCAGGAAGGTTGAGGGCGGACCGTTGCTGTGCGGAGGTAAAGGGTGAAAGGAAGGATGGTTATAGCGGTACTACTGGTTGGTGTTGTCGTACAGAAGTAGATGTTGTAATAATAGCCGTGGTGGTTGTGGTGGTAGGAGGGGGGTGTTAGGAATCGTAGAGTTGTGATGTTCTTGTTGATGTTATCTTTTCTGCCAGCCTCGGTCCACACAAGGCTGCATGTACCCAAGATATTTCTACCTCCAAAGATCTCGCCTGTACCCGCCACACCACCGTTGCTGCGCCGCTCCTAGAAAATCCCCCCCAGCCCCCAGGAAGCCACACACGTCATTCCTGGAACAGCTTGACAGGCCCTGTATCTATAACGTGTTCACCAGCATGACTGAGCCCGTTCTCGGCGTCTGGTGTCTTAAGGCAATGGGGGGAGGCGAAGAGATGAAAGGGAATAGGGAGAAGAGCAAATATGAAGGGGCAGTATAAAGGGAAGATTCAATTAGAGGAGGTGATAAAGGGTTTAACTTATTTTATCTTCAGACACTGTTAAAAGAGAGATTAGCTTAGAGAAATTAGGTTGTAGAAGTTATTAGCACGCAGAAGTAATGAATGTTGAAAGCTGAAGAAGGTGAAGAAGAGAAGGAAGGAAAACAAAAATGCGATGAGAGGGAAAGAGAATAAAAGTTAAGAGAAAGCAATGGATGAAAAACTATAACGAACGAAGAAAAAGAACAGGAGAAAAAAGAAAAGGAGAAAAATGGACAAAAAGCACGAAGTAAATGAAAAAGGAAAGAAGAAAAAAGCAAAACGAGAGGGAAGGAGACTAATAGTTATGAAAAGGACTGGAGGAGAAACTATAACTGAAAAGAAAAGGAAGAGAAAAAAGAAAAAGGTGAAAGTGGACAAAAAACACGAAGTAAAGAAAAAAAGAAAAAAAACAAGTAACATGAAATAAAAGAGAAAGGCAGAGCTAGCCAGTGAGCCACACGCCCACACCACACGCCAGGACCAGCGAGGGTGTGGAACGTGAACCACAGTGATCCATCACAAACCAGCACGATCCCAAAACCTTCCCTGCTCGATAAACACACTAACTCTGATACACGTGTTTGCCATTACAGTGTCTCCGTACTCTCTGGCTGGCTCTGAGGGAACCTGAAGTGCGTGTTGGGCACTTAAATATTATAGGAGCGCCTCTTAAGCCTTTTTTCTGCTCCTTAAGTGCCGCCCATGTCGAGAGTTGGAACCTAAATCATGACTGACGGATCCCACGCGTGATTCTGATCCTCGACACGCGATAACGTCATGAACAGCACTTACTTGTACCCATATCTCGGCCACGATCTTTTGAGTCGTAGTAGTAACAGCAGTTAGAGGGGCAGTAACAGTAGCAGAAGTAGTAGTAACAATAGTAGTGGTGGTAATTATAGAGAAGCACGAGCATTTGAAGGGCAAGGTCGTGGCGAGGGGGAGTAATGACGCGCGGGCAGGGCAGAAAAAAGCTCCCCTGCAGCTGCCGGAGAGTGATATTCCCGCGATGGGCGAGCACCCGCCGCCGCCACCCTGCCACCATCCTGCCATCAACCTCGCACCCACCCTCCACTCCCTCTTCCACCTTTGCCATCCATTCCTCGCTCCATCTCCTACTCTGCCAGATATCGAACTACCAACTTCCCTCTCCACATCCCCTGAAACCACCGTGCCACTCATCCATCACTCTAATCCACCTCGTCACACTGCCACCTCTTCATCTTCCACCCTGCCAAGCATTCACACACCTACCCCCTCTCCCCTACCACTGCCAACCCTGCTATCACTTCACCCATCCATCTTATCCTCCGCATCCCTTACATCCACCCATCCACTCACCCACCCACCTTGTTTTCCACTTTCCATGCCTCTTACTACCCTTCCACCTTTTCACCCACCCTGTCACCTTAGCCACCTCCCCCTGTGACTCTTCCACCTTTTAACCCTTCCACCAAAACCTTCACTCCACCTCCTCCCGCCATCCTCAACCACCCCCTCCCTTCCACCACCCTGGCACCCACTCCCCAACCCCACCCTGCCTCCCACTCCTCTCCCTCTCCCGTCAACTGTCACCACCTCTCCCGCCATGCCTCCCCCCTTCCCCTCCCCTCCCTCCCCTGACGGAGCCGCCTGCATGTTCCCTGAATGATGAATATTCCTGGAAAATGTTGAAAAATGTGCAAACCATCTGGGGCCTTGCTTATGTGTGTGTGTGTGTGTGTGTGTGTGTGTGTGTGTGTGTGTGTGTGTGTGTGTGTGTGTGTGTGTGTGTGTGTGTGTGTGTTGCTTTCGGTACTTAAATTTGATTGCACATTCATTCTGTTTATATATTACAGTTCCATAAGTAGAATAGTATTAGTATTAGTATTAGTATTAGTATTAGTATTATTATTAGTAGTAGTATTGGAACCCCTATCGCTCATATCATTTGTTCTCTCTGTGTGTGCAAATTTTTGGTTCTTGCCTTTTTTGTTGTAAATATTATTGTTGTTGTTGTTGTTGTTTTATTGTCACGTACATTTTATATTCCCTGAAGCTCCCGTCGGTGTTTGTGTGTTGGAGAGAGAGAGAGAGAGAGAGAGAGAGAGAGAGAGAGAGAGAGAGAGAGAGAGAGAGAGAGAGTGAGAGAGAGAGAGAGATTTGGGCATTTCAGTCTCTTTAAAAACACACCTGTACACGGGCCGTTAATTAACCCTCCTCACCTGCGCTCCGCCTGACCGCCGGACTCGGGAACAAAACAATGCGGAATTAAATCGCCCGACAGACTCAGGAGCAGCGAGGGGAAGGGGGCGAGGGAAAGGTAAAAAAAAAAACTAAAGACGCGCAGCACAAAGACAGCATTAGAAGCTACGAGGGAAAGGTAAAAAAAAAAACTAAAGACGCGCAGCACAAAGACAGCATTAGAAGCTACGAGGGGAAGGGAAAGAGGAGCGCCGATGGAAGGGAAACTAACCTGCTGTGGTGCATTTAGGTGGTGGTGATTTAGGACAGGAAGATAAATAGAAACAGTGGTGATGGTGGTAGTAGTTGTGGTGGTGGTAGTAGTACCTAGTTATAGTAGTAATGGTAGTAATAGTAGTTGTAGTTGTGGTGGTAGTAATAGTAGTAGCAATATTAGCTGTGGTAAAAGTAGTAGTAGTAGTAGTAGTCAACCTTCCCTTCTCTTCTCTTCCCTTCCCTTCCTCCTTTCTTCCTTCCCCTTCCCCTAACTCAACCTTCCCTTCCCTTTCTCCTTTCTTCCTTCCCCTTCCCCTAACTCAACCTTCCCTTCTCTTCTCTTTCCTTCCCTTCCTCCTTTCTTCCTTCACCTTCCCCGAAGTCAACCTTCCCTTCTCTTCTCTTCCCTTCCCTTCATACTTTCATCCTTCCCTTCCCTAACTCAACCTTCCTCCCTTCTTTTCTTCCTTCCCTTCTTCCTTTCTTCCTTCTTCTTCCCCTAACTCAACCTTCCCTTCCCTTCTCTTCCCTTCTCTTCTCTTCCTCCTATCTCCCTTCCCCATCCCCTAACTCAACCTTCCTTCCCTTCCTTCCCTCCCTTCCTTCCTTCCTCCTTTCTTCCTTCCACTTCCCCTAGCTTAACCTTCCCTTCCCTTATCTTCCCTTCCTCCTTTCTTCCTTACCCTTCCCCTAACTCAGCTTTACCTACCCCAAAGTCAACCTTCCCTTCCATTCCCATCCCTTCCCTTCCTCCTGTCTTCCAACCCCTTCCTCTAACTCAACCTTCCCTTCCTCCTTCCTTTCTTTCTGGTAGAATTTAACATCAAAGAGCGCTGCTTCTGGTGCCAAATGTTTGGGGGAAAATTTTCAAGTGTTTGCCCCATCTGGGAAAAATCCTGGATACGCCAACTGTGCCAATGTGAGAAACGAATAAACGATATGCTGCCTAATACTATATTATGTATGAGATTGTAACAGTTATGTCTATGTAACCAGTCACAGTCTTAGTCAGGAAAGCAGGGCATGTCAGTATTGAGTGGCTAGTTACACTAAGGTCTTTCCAGTTTCACTTTGCGCTAAAGTAACATGTGAGACATGTCATGTTACTTAATATGAGCCGGACGGTCCCATTACGTGCCGGCAATAACTGTCCCAATCCGTCTATAAAAATTACGGGTGAAAAGTGGGACTCGCCAATTCAATGTAGGACAATACATTGTACTTAAGACACTGATAACCTGGTGAATCTCGAAAAGTAGCATCGATAGGCCTTTGTACTGTTCAAAGTTGAGTTCAGCATGCAACACTACCTTAACCTGTGAATTTGCGCTTGAAGCGTTGGGTTTTACTTGGTAAAGCCCAAATGTTACTTAGGGGAGGTGACACTCGAAACCGGAAAAGTCAGGTAAAAGTACCTTCAAACACGTTTTATTTTGAATAGCTCCCATGATATGCTTCGTTAGTGCATTACCCGCATCATATTTGAAAATCAGTTTAAAATACCGAATAATAATGGTTTTATCGCTTCCTACCGTTTTTTTCTGCAAGTGGTAAAATATGTCAGGTGAGGTCATTGTGACTTAAGTACGTATTTTCTGGTAGCTCTAGTTTTTTTCGTAATTTTGACGATTCGGTAATCATCAAACGCGCAGTGCTTGCGACATCATAATTAATCGAGTTCCGTTGTTCTAGGTTGCATAGTTTTTGCACAATTGGGAAATATAAGCTCGGACCGTCTGAGTTTGCACCGTCTTTTGTATTTTTGTTACTTATACGTCGGATTAAAGTGCTAGCCACACCTAACCTATTATCGATAGACCCTCAAACTATAGCGCAATCGTCTTCCCAGTGGCTGCTATAGTTATTGAGATATAGGAGGTGGTCCCAGACTTGCCGATACGAAATTTGGACTTAAGTCAACTGGCAAGGCCCGCGACGCAGTCTTCAGCGTTCAGGTCTGCCAGGGTGTCTGTACGTGAGAATGAAAACTCAAAGGAAAATAAACCCAACCCTCAACACTACTCTGTACACTTGATAACCCACAGTACTTCACAAGTGTCCTCAGCCTAGCATGAAAAAAAAAAATCCCTTCTCTATAAAAGGAGTGAAGAAACTTTTTATAACATTTGGAGAATAATTTGCACCAAGACAACTTATTTTAACTTTATTGATATAGGAAAATATCTTTGACAGGTGGAGAATGATACATTGTGCTAGATGATCAGGTTTTTCATCATCTGGCACAAATTTATTTGGTCCCTTATTACAAAATAACATTTGAGTCAAATGCATTAGGCAGTTTATAAAGTTAAATTTATTAGATGAATAAAAAGAGGTAAAAAAGCCATTACCTAATATGAAAAGTAATCCATATAACTCCTCAAGCTTCAGCCTATCAAGCAAACAATTTTGAAACACACACAGAGGCACCAGCGGGTCCACTGAAGGCCCAGTAAAACATTGAGGCACCAGCGGGTCCACTGAAGGCCCAGTAAAACATTGAGGCACCAGCGGGTCCACTGAAGGCCCAGTAAAACATTGAGGCACCAGCGGGTCCACTGAAGGCCCAGTAAAACATTGAGGCACCAGCGGGTCCACTGAAGGCCCAGTAAAACATTGAGGCACCAGCGGGTCCACTGAAGGCCCAGTAAAACAGTGAGACACCAGCGGGTCCACTGAAGGCCCAGTAAAACAGTGAGGCACCAGCGGGTCCACTGAAGGCCCAGTAAAACAGTGAGGCACCAGCGGGTCCACTGAAGGCCCAGTAAAACAGTGAGGCACCAGCGGGTCCACTGAAGGCCCAGTAAACAGTGAGGCACCAGAGCCCTTGAAAGGCCATAGTAAAACAGTGAGGCACCAGCGGGTCCACTGAAGGCCCAGTAAAACATTGAGGCACCAGCGAGCCCACTGAAGGCCCAGTAAAACATTGAGGCACCAGCGAGCCCACTGAAGGCCCAGTAAAACATTGAGGCACCAGCGGGTCCACTGAAGGCCCAGTAAAACATTGAGGCACCAGCGAGCCCACTGAAGGCCCAGTAAAACACTGAGGCACCAGCGGGTCCACTGAAGGCCCAGTAAAACATTGAGGCACCAGCGGGTCCACTGAAGGCCCAGTAAAACAGTGAGGCACCAGCGGGTCCACTGAAGGCCCAGTAAAACATTGAGGCACCAGCGGGTCCACTGAAGGCCCAGTAAAACAGTGAGGCACCAGCGGGTCCACTGAAGGCCCAGTAAAACATTGAGGCACCAGCGGGTCCACTGAAGGCCCAGTAAAACATTGAGGCACCAGCGGGTCCACTGAAGGCCCAGTAAAACATTGAGGCACCAGCGGGTCCACTGAAGGCCCAGTAAAACAGTGAGGCACCAGCGGGTCCACTGAAGGCCCAGTAAAACATTGAGGCACCAGCGGGTCCACTGAAGGCCCAGTAAAACAGTGAGGCACCAGCGGGTCCACTGAAGGCCCAGTAAAACATTGAGGCACCAGCGGGTCCACTGAAGGCCCAGTAAAACAGTGAGGCACCAGCGGGTCCACTGAAGGCCCAGTAAAACATTGAGGCACCAGCGGGTCCACTGAAGGCCCAGTAAAACATTGAGGCACCAGCGAGCCCACTGAAGGCCCAGTAAAACACTGAGGCACCAGCGGGTCCACTGAAGGCCCAGTAAAACACTGAGGCACCAGCGAGCCCACTGAAGGCCCAGTAAAACACTGAGGCACCAGCGGGTCCACTGAAGGCCCAGTAAAACACTGAGGCACCAGCGGGTCCACTGAAGGCCCAGTAAAACACTGAGGCACCAGCGGGTCCACTGAAGGCCCAGTAAAACACTGAGGCACCAGCGGGTCCACTGAAGGCCCAGTAAAACACTGAGGGTGGTATTGTTAGACGCGAAGGCTAGCGTCCTTTCCTGTCGCTCAACCATGTAGGTAGGCAAAGTTACTTCGTCCCTCGACCGTATTGAGAGACCAGCCCGCCAGCAGCCCCCGCTGCATCTGGCTGCATCTGGGTGTTGGTACGCCTGATCGGCATCAACTGGCCATGCACCGGCCCGATTTCCCGTTTTTTTCAAAAATCATGTTTCATATCGGGACTACATTAAGAGAAAAAGATAAATTTAGAGATAAACAAAACAGAAAAGCTAGATATAGCCGTAATTAATGGAAGAAGACGAGGTGCAGTGCATAAACTTTATTTCAGCAGTCATACATATAAGAAATTATAAGGAAGTACTCTATTAAAAATAATAGCATATAAGATACAAATTCAACTTAAACAATTATGAAAAAAAAGAAAAATGAAAAAGATAATGCAGAGTGCCGATATGAATGCATATTCCGCCATCACAACAACGCGCGCACGGAAGCTGATCGACAATGGACCGCGCTGCACCACTTTCGTCAAGGCAGAGGAGAGTCCTGGTGCAGCTAGTGGAGGGAAGGCCTGTCCTTCAAGATAGGTCAACCAGCACTGCGGTCCAGCACAAGAAGAACTTGGCGTGGGATGAGATCGCCAAAAACTTCAACGCCATGCACCCTGATCTGGAGCCGCGATCAGTTCAACAATTGAAAAGAAGTTTCAACCGCATCAAATTGAAGTAAGTAAATGAGGTGCATTGATTTTACGCTGTATATAGTTAACCTTTTGACCAGTATCGCTTTGTATCGCTTCTGGGTCCTCCTCTCCTCGATCCTTTCAGTGCGCAACGCGTCATGACCCCTGTGCGCTGTCGGGCAGGGGGGAGGTGAGTTCTATTTTCACCTCCACACCTCTGTAACTATGCATTGTAGCAAATATTCGGCATATCATTGGAAAGATAAAGGCAAATACTATACAGCTTGCTTAATTATATTGCCAGTTTCATATGATGACCGAATAAACAATTATATTTTGCCATCGTATCTAAAAAAATAACCGCTATTATAATATGTATTGGTAGTATAGTTTGGTATATATTATTCTCGCTTTAACTTAGTGGTTGTAACAGCCAACTAGGCAAGCCTACAACTTTGCTATCCTCAACGACCTAGAGCAGTTGGTCCAGCACCCTACACGTATTCCTGACCGTCTTGGAGATCGGCCCAACATTCTAGACCTCTTCCTTACCTCAAACCCTTCTGCTTATTCTGTCAAACTGTTCTCCGTTGGGCTCCTCCGATCACAATCTTATTTCTGCATCCTGTCCTATCGCTCCTGTACATCCTCTGGACCCACCGAAGAGGCGATGCTTCTGGCATTTTGCTTCAGCTCGGTGGGACGACCTGAGGATGTACTTTTCCGATTTCCCGTGGAATGATTATTGCTTCCAGGATAGAGACCCCTCTGTGTGTGCTCAGCGCATCACAGAGGTGATTGTCTCTGGAATGGAGGAATACATTCACGCTAAAAAGCCTTGGTTTAATCACGCTTGTTCTCGTGCTGTCAATGATAGAGAGGTAGCTCACAAAAGATACCAGAGCCTTCAAACTAATGCTAATTATGAACTTTACATTTCTGCCCGAAATCGTGCCAAATCTATTCTCATACTAACCCAAAATTCTTTCATTAATAGAAAATGACAAAACATTGCTTTCTCTATCTCTGCCAGTGACTTCTGGCATCTAGCCAAAACATCTCCTCCAACTTCACTTCTTCATCTTTCCTCCACTCAGTCCTGACGGCAACACTGCCGTCTCATCTATCTCTAAGGCTGAACTCTTCTCTCAAACTTTTCTAAAAACTCCACTCTGGACGATTCTGGGCATATTCCTCCTACTCATCCCCCTCTGACTCCTTTATGCCTGTTATAAAGATTCTTCAAAATCATGTTTTCTATGCCCTCTGGCCTCAATCCTCAGAAGGCTTATGGACCTGATGGAGTGCCTCCTATTGTCCTTAAAACTGTGCCTCAGTGCTGTCACCCTGCCTGGTCAAACTCTTTCGCCTCTGCCTGTCAACATCTACCTTTCCTTCTTGCTGGAAGTATGCCTTCACACAGCCTGTACCTAAGAAGGGTGACCGCTCCAATCCCTCAAACTACCGTCCTATGCTTTACTTTCTTGTCTATCTAAAGCTTTTGAATCAATCCTTAACCGTAAGATTCAAAAGCACATTTCCACTTTTAACCTTCTATCTTATCGCCAGTATGGGTTCCGCAAGAGCGTTCTACTGGTGACCTCCTTGCCTTCCTAACTGACTCTTGGTCATCCTCTCTTAGCCGTTTCGGTGAAACCTTTGCTATTGCGCTGGACATATCAAAAAGCTTTTGATAGGGTCTGGCACAAATCTTTGCTTTCTAAACTACCCTCCTACGGTTTCTATCCTTCTCTCTGTACCTTTATCTCCAGTTTCCTTTCTGACCGTTCTATTTCTGCCGTGGTAGACGGTCACTGTTCTTCCCGTAAATCTATTAACAGTGGTGTCCCACAGGGTTCTGTCCTATCTCCCACTCTTTTTCTGTTGTTCATTGATGATCTTCTTTCCAAAACGAACTGTCCTATCCATTCCTACGCCGATGACTCCACTCTGCATTATTCAACTTCTTTTAATAGAAGACCCACCCTTCAGGAACTTAACGACTCAAGGCTGGAGGCTGCAGAACGCTTAGCCTCAGACCTTACTATTATTTCCGATTGGGGCAAGAAGAACCTGGTGTCCTTCAACGCCTCAAAAACACAGTTTCTCCACCTATCCACTCGACACAATCTTCCAAACAACTATCCCATATTCTTTGACAACACCCAGCTATCACCTTCCTCAACACTAAACATCCTCGGTCTATCCTTAACTCAAAATCTCAACTGGAAACTTCATATCTCATCTCTTACTAAATCAGCTTCCTCGAGGCTGGGCGTTCTGTACCGTCTCCGCCAGTTCTTCTCCCCTGCACAGTTGCTGTCCATATACAGGGGCCTTGTCCGCCCTCGTATGGAGTATGCATCTCATGTGTGGGGGGGCTCCACTCACACAGCTCTTCTGGACAGAGTGGAGGCAAAGGCTCTTCGTCTCATCAGCTCTCCTCCTCATACTGATAGTCTTCTACCTCTTAAATTCCGCCGCAATGTTGCCTCTCTTTCTATCTTCTATCGATATTTCCACGCTGACTGCTCTTCTGAACTTGCTAACTGCATGCCTCCCCCCCTCCCGCGGCCCCGCTGCACTCGACTTTCTACTCATGCTCATCCCTATACTGTCCAAACCCCTTATGCAAGAGTTAACCAGCATCTTCACTCTTTCATCCCTCACGCTGGTAAACTCTGGAACAATCTTCCTTCATCTGTATTTCCTCCTGCCTACGACTTGAACTCTTTCAAGAGGAGGGTATCAGGACACCTCTCCTCCCGAAACTGACTTATCTTTCGGCCACCTCTTTGGATTCTTTTTAGGAGCAGCGAGTAGCGGGCTTTTTTTTTATTAATGTTTACTTTTTTGTGCCCTTGAGCTGTCTCCTTTGCTGTAAAAAAAAAAAAAAAAAAAAAAAAGACAATTCACCCCGTTCTGATGACAGGCAGCATGTTTCACGTATGAGTATGTGGTTGCATTATGTAGGAGGTGTCGGTGGACATTCCATCAGAATAAAGTTACTATGGGGTGGTGAATAGTGTTGGAACATGTATTGTGAGCGGGAGATTCAAAACACCACCAGCACAGACAGCGCGGCGTCGCTGCCACAATTTAGCAGTAAAATAATTAATGCTCTTACTGTGAATTACCATATAGTTCTTGCATCACGGGGTCACGGGGAAAATGCTTCCACCTCAGCGTGCGGTTGCGAAGCAACTGGGGGTCACATGCCACTCCCTCCCCCCTGAGAATTAACATACTGCCCCCCATCGACCATGCCTTTATACCCACCATTAATATGATCTTAGAATGTGCCCTTGTAACATTCTGTGTGGCATCAGAATGCCGCGGAGCTTCACTTGTCTAGTGCCCTCCCATACTCAGATGTGCCCCCCTTTGATAAATACCTATCCACTCCAGTGTTTGGGTGATGATTAAAATGATCAACTTTTCACCTTTTGAGACACAGATTACACCAATAATGTGTTCTCCAGATCCAAAATAATCATAATGCATTAAAAATAGGCTATAGTTATTTTTCATTGTTATTACATGTTATTTGTAAGGCAAAAATAAAGAATTACTGGTAGAATAGCAATAAGCATAGAGCAGGTGTAGCTCTTACATATGACAATATTATACCATTGCTGATCAAATAGTAACCCATTAATTCTTGCTTTGTTAGTTAAGAGCTATATTCAAACTAAAATAATCCCATGTTATCAACCTAATTGAATAGCAATGTATCTTTAATGCAAACACTATTAATATTAATAGGCACTAGAATATTAAATCTGCAACAGTAATATCAATTTTGGTACAACAAGTTGTTTCCAATGCTCTTTACTATATTTGGTCAAAGGGTAAAAAAAGGTAAAGGAAAAGGTTAAGTTGGGAGCACACGCTATAGCTGCGGGTGGTGGCAGTGCTCATCTCCATCCCATTGATCCTTTGAGCCTGTCATGAGACAACCCATAAACCAGATACAGTACCAGTGTAACATCTGGGTTACCACAGTTTACTTTCCCTGGTGGCCCCAGGTACCATATATTGACCCGGGTGAAAGGAAGGATGAACGGCTGGGTGGCTGCATGCCGACCGCCCAGGCCCGCAGATTCATTGTTAGGGACTCGAACCACTGCATTGCAGAGGTGTATTGTTAAAGGGTTTATAATTCAGTATGCCTTTGATATATTATTGTTATTAAAATCATGTTTCATTGCAGTGTGAAAAAGGAAGAGAGCCTACAAGCTGAAGGTGAAGAAGACTGGTGGTGCCCCTCCTCCATCACCTCCCAAGTTTACAGAAGAACATGAGACTGTTGCCTCCATGATCTCTGGAGAACTCAACATGGGCGAGGATGTCTTTGACACTCTTGCCATTCAAGATGGGCATCCAGTGGATGAGGCAGGCACTCCCATCATGGATGTTACTCTCAGTAAGTTAATCATTGCTTGAAAGTATATCACATTATATTATCCAGTTTTCTGCATTCTTGTTCTGGTGCTGCATATAAATACTATCATTGTTATTCTCATCATCAATTTTCACTTTTTGATACACTGGTTTAGGTTAAAAGATGTGCAAAAAAAAAAGAAAATATATATATATATATATATATATATAGAGAGAGAGAGAGAGAGAGAGAGAGAGAGAGAGAGAGAGAATATAGATAAAAATAAATTTATATATATATATATATATATATATCTATATATATATATATATATATATATATATATATATATATATATATATATATATATATATATAGATAGATAGATAGATAGATAGATAGATAGATAGATAGATAGATAGATAGATAGATAGATAGATATAGATATAGATAGATAGATAGATAGATATAGATATAAATATAGATATAGATAGATATAGATATATAGATATACAGATATAGATAGATAGATAGATATAGATATAGATAGATAAGTTACTCATTTCTGGGAACAATCTCTGAGGGGGCCCAGTCTAGGATTAAATTTAAATAACTATAAATGCAATAGATATCAAATTCCCTCTGGTGCCTTTATTGATGGGGTAGTGTTTTTTCAAGTATTATAAGAAAAGAAAAGAAGCTAACATTGTTATTGAAGGAAGAAATTTCCCGAGTCACATCATCTTTCATGTATGAGTATGACTGATAATGCATTGTATTATTTCACAGCTGTGAGTGGAAAACTGCCACCGACAGAGGTCCCCTCTGCTACTGCTGCCGCTGAATGTGCTGAAGCACCTGCACCTCCTAGTGCTTCTACTTCTTTCCAGCCAGAAGCTTCATCCTCTGCATCCACTGCACCATCACTAACTACATTTACATGTAATGTGGCCTCCTCTTCTGCTGCCCCACGGCAGAGGAGGAAATTTGATGCAGAGTACCAGGCCTGTCGGAAGCAGCAGGATGAGTATCACCAACTCCTTCTTCAACAGACCAGAGAGGAGCACGACCAACAGATGAAACTGTACCAGTTTCACAGGGAGGTGTTGCAGCGGCAGCTAGATGTCTTCACGGAGACTTGCCATCATATCCGTGAGGCAGCAGACACCTGCAAAGCCAAATTTTTGGACAGTTTGGGGAATGCCGGAGAGTAACATCCATGATGGGATTGCCTGCCTCATCAACTGCATGCCCATCTTGTATTGTAAGAGTGTCAAGGACACACTCGCCCATACTGAGTTCTCCAGAAATCATGGAGGCAACGGCCTCGTGTTCTTCGGAAAGCTTGGGAGGTGATTGAGGAGGGCCACCACCAGTCTTCTTCACCGTTAGCATGTACGCTCCCCCCAACATCACTACCTATGAATTTATCTAAACATTGTATTAATGTGTTCATCTTATTGACTCTCATAACATGAAGGCCAGGCCTGTTCCACTCATTCTCTTGTTGGTTAAGTATTTTTTGCCTATGACCCTGTGGAATCTGAATTTATCAAATTTAAACCCATTATTACATGTCCTACCCAGCTCTCTTACCATCAGAACCTTATAAATATCCCCCTTATTAAAGCCCTTCATCCATTTATAAACTTCGATCAAGTCTCCTTGCACCCTTTGCCTCTCTAGAAAATGCAAGTTTAATTAACTGTTCGAGTCTCCTCATATGTCAAGTTTTTTAACCCGTAAATCATCTTTGTCATCCTCCACGGTACCAATTCTAACATTTTGATACCCAGTCTACAATTATGAAGGTGACCAGAAAAAAACACATTATCATGATAAGATCTAACTAATGCTAAATATAGCTTGATGACATCAGCACTTGTTGCTTACTCTCCTTGAAATGAATCCCAATACCCTATTTGCACAATATCTAGGATGAATGCATTGTACCCTTAGATGGAGATCAGAGGTCATCAAGATCCCTGAATTCCTCTCACACCTTGATCTTCTTAGGGGAGTGTCATTTAACCAATAATTACGAGGGCTTGTTCCAATATACACTCAGAGTACTGCACTTCCAGATGTATAAATAAAAACCAACACTGCCACCATCTTCAGTGGTCTTTCTTTACACCACTGAAGATGGTGGCAGTGTCCACCGAAACTGTTTAGTTAAAAATATAACTATCGTCTGCCAGTGTGGGTTTTTATTTATACATCAAGAATATTACGTCAGAGTGATTAGCCCATTCTTTGCACCTCCAGACATTGAACTCCATCTGCCACTTCGCTGCCCATTCACGCAATCTGTCTAGTTCATCCTGGAGAATACTAGCGACCCGATCCGACTCAATTACTCTGCCAATCTCTGTATCATCAGCATTTTAGCATATATTGCCAACATTAACTTGTGTTAGTAGTAGTAGTTGTAGTAGGAAATACATTATATTCAGTGATGTTTGATAAATATTTTTGTTCATTTATTTTTATCATGATTATGTACGTATAGGCTTCAGACAGGAAATTAACAAATTAAAGAGACTGTAAATTTTGATCGGAAAATATATATGCAAAATCTTACAAGCTATTTTCATTTTCTGAACAGACATAACTTATTATTAAAGGAACTACAATAAAGATCTCAAAATGTACACCACTGTGACCAACCACCACACCAAGAAAAGACGGCGCCACTATAAAACACTTGCCTGCATCATGACGGGCTAGGGCCGACTACCATCCAGGTCTCTCAAGAAAGCCTAAAAGCACTATAGGCTGGAAAAAAAAGATCAAACCTGGGCTATCTGTGTATAAATCAACCCAACTGAGCTACTGAGGTCACCATGCCAAGGGCCACTTATGCAGCACTATACCTGACACCCTGGCCCCTACTGTGGATATGAAGGAAAAGTGACCTCGCTCACACTCGTGGTAGCTGGAAACGCTTTTAATCGCTTTTAGTCAACCCATAATGCCACCTGTAGTATATATTTACATTAGGAAAACTGCAATAATAGTGAAAAATTTTGTCATGTAGATTACTGAATTTTCAATGTGTTATTGCAGTTCCTCTGATATATATAGCACCGCATGTGCTACTGTGGGTTAAATAAAAGCATTTCCAGCCACCATGAGTGTGGGCGAAGTCACCTTTCCTGCATATCCACAGTGGGGGCTGGGATGTCAGATAGTGCCACAGAAGTGGCCTCTGGGATCATCTTCTTCTGGGGTGTTTTATGGAGTTGGTTAGGCTGTGGGACTACTGCCTCCTGAGCCCCTTCAGTGGGAAATGTTAGCGGATGTTGTTATTCTGTCAATGTGTCACCAGGGGAGGGGTTAGATCCTGTTGAGTTGCCAGGACTTCTGTAGGAAGGTCTGCATACACTTGAGGGCTTGGAAGGCAGTGTTGGGGCTGAGGGTGTCGCTGCCCAGCAGGTCTTCTAGAGTTGGCTTTTGGATGTTGAGTCTGGTTAGGGATGCTATGAGGTTGGTGTGGAGGGAGTGGAATCTTGGGCAGTGAAGCAGGAAGTGTTCTGGTGTGTCAGGCTGTGTGAGGCACCATGGGCAGTGTGGGTCTTGGACTAGATGGTGACCTTTTAAATCATCGATGGCTCGGTTGGCTTGCTGCCCTGACTCCTATCAAAAAGCCTGGGTTCCATTGCCAGCACTCAATGGTGTACATTATGGCATCCACATATTTAAAAGAATCTCTCAACAATGGAAGCTCTGAGAGCATTTCCAGGGCCTACATCATCCTCTGCAAGTATGTCCATGTTGATGGGCTCAAGTTCTTCTTCTGGCATGTCAATGGGGAGTTTGAGGATGGCAATATTGTGCAGGATGGCACATGCAGTCACATTTTTTTTTTTTATGTTGAGAGTGCTGTTCTCATTGGCTTTGAGAGAATAGCAAATCTTTTTCCCAAATCCCGAACGTTCTCTCGATTACTTTCCTTGTTTTGATGTGAGAGGCATTGTAATGCCTCTCCTTAATAGTACGAGGAACTCGAATGGGAGTTAGGAGGTAGCTTTTACATGCATAGCCCTAATCCCCCAGCAAGTATCCTCTGTACTGCCCTCCCTCTATAGTAGCACACAAAACAGATTCATTGAAGATGCGGGCATCATGTGCACTACCTTGCCAGTTCACAACCAGATTTGTGAAGAGCATGGATGAGTTGCAGACCCCCATTACATTCAATGAAAAGAAGCCTTTCCTGCAGCGGTAAAGTTCTGCATCTTCTCCACCTGGACTGATGATTGGGATGTGTACACCATCTACACATCCAATAACTCCGGGCATGGCAGCTACCTCGGCAAATTGTCGCATGACATCCTGTTCTTCAGCAGGACTGGGGAACTTTATGGAGTCCCCTGCTAGCTGGCAGATTGCACTGGTCACAGTCTTGACACAGGTAGATACACTGGGCTGCGACATGTCACAGCAGTCCCCCATGTCAAGCTGGAAGCTCCCAGTGGCATAGTAGCGGAGGGTTACCAGCAGCTGAAGACGTGGTGGGATTGGAAGCCCTGTAAGAAAGAAATATTTATCAGAATATATATACGTGTATATATATATATATATATATATATATATATATATATATATATATATATATATATATATATATATATATATATATATATATATATATATATATATATATACACACACACACCATGGAACGGGGCTATTGCGACCACCTGGGGCAACTGAGACCAGCTAAGGAAATTTCTTTTAAAAATTATAAAAAAATATATATATATATATATAATAATAGGTAGGACTGTTTTGTTAACTTCTGTTTTGTAGACATTCAAGTACATAAGATCTGAAAATGTAAACCACATATTTTCACTCATTCCACAAGTACCCCTCATTCCTATTCATTTGTGTATGTATATTCGAGGAATGTGACCCAGTAACGCTAATGTGTGCTGTACACAAGCCGTGTCCCTCAGCCAAGTCCAATTTCTGTGATCTGTAGCCAGGCATCCTATGTAAGTATACAGCCAATGTGGAGGTGGTCAATGTTAATGTTTACTTTGTATTGATCTTTATATAACATGGGGTAGTTGAGACCACCATAATGGGGTACAAGAGACCACAGCTACATAAATGGTACACACTTCTGTTTTGTTTCGGGATGGTGTGTACCTACAAGAGAAAAGAAGGTTCTCCCAGGGCCCAGTATACTCCTGACATCCGGAAACAGGCTGATAATAATATTAATAATAATAATAATGATAATATTAATAATAATAATAATGATAATATTAATAATAATAATAATAATAATGAAAATAATAATGATAATAATAATAACAAAAATAATAATAATAATAATAATAATAATAATAATAATAATAATAATAATAATAATAATGATAATAATAATAATTATAACAATAATAATAAATAATAGTAATAATAATAATAATAATAATAATAATAATAATAATAAATTAATTAATAATAATGAAAATAATAACAATAATTATAACAATAAATAATAATAATAATAATAATAATAATAATAATAATAATAATAATAATAATAATAATAATAAATTAATTAATAATAATGAAAATAATAATAATTATAAAAAAATATAATAATAATAATAAATTAATTAATAATAATGAAAATAATAATAATTATAATTATAATAACAATAAATAATAATAATAATAATAATAATAATAATAATAATAATAATAATAATAATAATAATAATAATAATAACAATAGCAATAATAATAATTCCTGATGACTGCACCTCCATGGTGATGTGGTTATCGTGCCAAGCTACAAATCCACAGATCTAGGTTCAAATCCCAGTCGGTGTGCACCTCACCCAACTGTTCATTCTCCCTCTTGTGCCTGTCAAATTAATGGGTACCTGTGGAAACCTGTGGTAACCCAGATGTTACACCTGCCCTCTCATTTGGGGTAATGGGTTCATATCCACCACAGGCTATAGTGCTAATGTGACAGAGGTCAGCACTCAGGCCATGTGCAACTATAGTATGTGCCCCTACCTTCACCTTACTTTCACTGAGAATGTGGATGACTGCCTTATCCTACTTTTCAACCAATCAATAACCAAGCCCATAATTTTTGCAGATTTTTGCAGGGGTCTAGAAGGCATCATAGTTTCATGAGGTGGGGGAAGAGGTTAGATCGAAGCAAGGATGTGCAGGTGAGGGAATATTTTGTAAATAGGCACTTTAGGGGCATTTTAAGGCTGATTGAAAAACATTGGAGGGCTGTAGCCCTCAGCCCCCCCACATAAATTATGGCTGACAACAGAAACTCATGTTAGAAAAGTGTGTCAAAAGATATGTTGAACTGAATTGTTTGCTTTGACCTAAACTCTATCGCTAGGAAATATGAAATAAACATTTATTCCTTAAGAATGATAATTTGACAAAAAAATCATAGACATATATGTAGACATATTTTTACATAGCTGAGAATAACTTGGGTATGGATCTGTGACTTTGGCACCTCGTATAATTTGAAAACTATCAGGGCTGTCCCTGTTTATGGTTGTGGTTCGTTGGCAGATCTAAAGGGGGACCCAGGGGCCGCCCCCCCATGGTCCTGAGCGAATACTGGAAACTAGCTCAGAAGTGCGCTGCGGCTATAACAACAAAACTCGCAGGACATTCCAAATTGTGTGGTAGGCAATTTCATCGGACTTTTCAACAATCGGGCCTCCGGCAAACTTTTTTCCTGAATCGGATCCTGTTGCAGTTAAGCATCAGTACATTAATCTTGCTAGCCACAGCTTGATCAGGTCTGATTAAAGTACCTGTAAAGAATGGCATTTTTATATTTTCAGACCTATGATATTTTAAGCTTACCTCTTTTCCTGGTACAATCTGGCAATAGGTGCTGGATTTTTTATAAGAGATCCAGGGTGACTTGCTTGGAGAGCCGAAAGCGTTGAGTGAACTCCTCTTCCGAGTACATTTCAAAGGGATCCCTACGGCTCCTGAACAAACGGGTTCTCCTCCTGATGGCCAGGTCTTCCCATTGTCCCACGTGAGCCACTCTACGTAGCAGGTGTCTGTAGGCTGCCATTGCTGCTTTTTCTGTAATAAAAATTATATTTAATCTTTTGTGTCATCACCCTCATCAAGGATTATTTTCATTTGAATTGGAACTTAAGCATCAAGGTCTGTCTGAATATAAGCTTGAGCTGAGATGGCCAATGTAATTATTCCCCATAATGGTGTGAAATATTAATATTGGCCATGCTGGGGTGGGCAGGCTCAGTAATGAAGGCTGCTTCCTTGACCTATTTCATAGCATTCACAATTCATACTTATTGAGGTTTACTGGCGTCAGGCTCACTGTAGTATTACCAAAGTTAAGGTAAAGTTGGGGGCACACGCTATAGTTGCGCTGCGCGTGGGTTCTTCGTTGCATGAACACGTGAGCCTGTGGTAGGAGGGAGCCCAACACCCCGGGACACAGGGCCAGTGTGACATCCGGGTTACCATAGGTTACCTTCCCCAGGTTTCCCCTGGTACCCATTTATCAACCAGCCCGAGAGGGAGGATGAACAGCTGGGTGAGCAGCACGCTGACTCCTCGGGTCATGATTCGGACACGGGGCCGCGTAGTAGTAGTCAGCCACGCTGACCACTAGACCACGGAGACCTCTTAGTATTACCAAGCACGAATAATAAGATCATACATCCTGTCAAGCTCCTCACCCGGGTGTAATAATACATTTTGTTGGGGCTACGGCATGGCGATGAAAGGCGAGCCCTGTCAGCCTTCCAGCAAGTTGTAAACACGCCTTATCCCGCCTAACGTATCCTGCCACTTTAAAAACACTAAACAATCATTCACAGCCGGGAAAATACGCTTGGTCTTACCTGTATATGGATGATGAATTGTAGTAATGGCGGCAGCCTTCCTCTCCCGCGTGACGCCAGGCCGGAGGGGGGAGCTTGTTGTCGTCACGACGCTTTATTCTTGTAAAACGCGGAACGGGTACTGTTGTCAGAGAAACACTAGTGTTCTGCCTAATAGGATATTTTTTTCCCGAAATTTCATTTTATAATTTATTGTATTTTTTACATTTAGTCTAAATTCTGATAACAACTAAAATCACGATTTCGACGAAGACACGGGGGTACCCTTGTCCTCGACACTCGACCATGTTCCTGTAATGTAGCGGGCATCTCAAGTACTCTCAATACCACCGTGCCTTCATGGGAAGGAACTTGTCCTCGACCTTCCGTCTAGCAATACCACTTAGACTCCACTCCGTCCAAGAGAGCTGTGGAGTGGAGCCCCCACACGTGAGATGCATTTTCCATACGAGTGCGGACAAGGCCCTGTATATGGGTAGAAACTGTGCAGGGAGAAGAACTGGCGGAGATGATACAGAACGCCCAACCTCGAAGAAGCTGATTTAGTGAGAGAGGAGATGTGAAGTTTCCAGTTAAGATTTTGATTTGGATAGACCGAGGATGTTTAGTGTTGAAGAAGGCGACAGCTGAGTGTTGTCGAAGAATAGGGGATAGGTGTTTGGATGATTGTGTCGAGTTGATAAGTGGAGAAATTGGGTTTTTGAGGCATTGAAGGACACAAGGTTCCTTTTACCCCAATCGGAAATGATAGCAAGGTCTGAGGTTAAGCGTTCTGCAGCCTCCAGTCAGGAGTCATGTACTTCCTCTTGAGAGGGTCTTCTGTTGAAAGAAGTTGAATAATGCAGAGTGGAGTCATCAGCGTATGAGTGAATAAGACAGTTTGTTATGGAAAGAAGATCATTGATGAATAACAGGAAGAGAGTGGGTGATAGAATAGAGCCCTGTGGAACACCACTGTTGATAGGTCAGGGAAGAACAGTGACCGTCTACCACCGCAGAGATAGAATGGCCGGAAAGGGAATTGGAGATAAAGGAACAGAGAGAGGAATAGAATCCGAAGGAGGGCAGTTTAGAAAGCAAAGACTGGTGCCAGACTCTATCGAAGGCTTTCGATATGTCTAACGCAACTGAGAAAGTTTCACTGAAACGGCTAAGAGAGGATGACCAAGAGTCAGTTAAGGGAGCAAGAAGATGGACAGTAGAACACCCCTCGTGGAACTCATACGAGGGATCAGATAGAAGGTCAGAAGTGGAAAGGTGCTTTTGAATCATCCGGTTAAGGATTGATTCAAAAGTTTGAGAGACTGGAACGGTCAACTATCACATATTTTGAAACTCTAGAGATATTTAACTTGCCAAATATCACTATGAGCATTACTCCCCTCAGATGGTACCGATCAACCCTAATGGGCTACCGACTAATAGGACGGTAGTTTGAGGGATTGGAACGGTCACCCTTCTTAGGCACAGGCTGTATGAAGGCGTACTTCCAACAGGAAGGAAATTTAGATGTTGACATGCAGAGGCGAAAGAATTTGACCAGGCAGGGTGTCAGTACGGAGGCACAGTTTTGAAGGACAGGCGGCACTCCATCAGGTCCATAAGCCTTCTGAGAGTTGAGGCCAGAGAGGGCATAGAAAACATCGCTATTAAGAATCTTAATAACAGGCATAAAGAAGTCAGAGAGAGGATGAGTAAGAGGAATATGCCCAGAATCGTCCAGAGTGGAGTTGTTACAGAAAGTTTGAGCGAAGAGTTCAGCCTTAGAGACAGATGAGACGGGGGTGCTGCTATCATGGTTAAGGAGAGGAGGGAAAGAAGAAGAAGTGAAGTTGGAGTAGAGTAAGCAAGGTTTTGACATTTCTTATGAATGAAAGAGCTTTTGGTAAGTCGAAGAATAAATTTGGCACTATTCCGGGCGGAAATGTAGAGATCATGGTTAGCGGGAGTTCGAAGGCTCTGGTACCTTTTGTGAGCTGCCTCTCTATCTTTGACAGCACGATAACAAGCGTGATTAAACCAAGACTTTTTAGCATGAGCAGTAGAGAAAGAACGTGGAGTGTATGCCTCCATTCCAGAGACAATCACCTCTGTGATTCGCTGGGCACACACAGAGGGGTCTCTCTCCTGGAACCAGTAATCATTCCACGGGAAATCGGAAAAGTACATCCTCAGGTCGTCCCACCGAGCTGAGCCAAAATGCCAGAAGCATCGCCTCATCGGTGGGTCCAGAGGATGTACAGGGGCGATAGGACAGGATACAGAAATAAGGTTGTGATCAGAGGAGCCCAATGGATAGAACAGTTTGACAGAGTAAGTAGAAAGGTTAGAGGTAAGAAAGTGTTTTAGTATGTTGGGCCTGTCTCAAAAATGGTCGGGAATACGTGTAGGGTGCTGAACCAACTGTTCTAGATAGTTGAGGAAACCAAAGTTGTAGGCTTGTTCGCCAGGCTGGTCAGTGAAAGAAAATGGAAGCCAAAGCTGGTGGTGAACATTGAAATATCCTAGGATGGAGATTTCAGCGAAGAGAGTGGGTCAAAATGTGCTCCACTTTAGAGTTAAAATAGTCAAAGAATTTTACATAGTTTGTAGAGTTAGGGGAGAGATTAACAGCACAGATGTATTTAGTAATATAATGACAATGAAGTCTTCGACAGATGGTGGAAAATTCAGAAGAGTCAAGGTCGTGGGCACGATAGCAAGTGATGTCGTTGCGCACGTAGAGGCAACATCCAGCTTTGGATTGAAATTTAGGATAGAGGTAGTAGGAGGGAACATAGTAGAAATTGCTTAAGTAGCCTCAGAAACCTGTATTTCGGTGAGGAAGAGAAGGTGAGGTTTCGAGGAGGAGAGATGGTGCTCCACAAAATGAAAATTAGAACGAAGACCGCGAATGTTGCAGAAATTGCGAAAAAAGAGGTTCGATGAGTTATCATGACACCTCTCAAGTTGGCAGCCAGAAGGGGAGTGCTCCTTGGGGGAATTTGTGCCCCCCCCCCATGCGGGGACTCAGAGGCAATGCTATGGTGTGCCATTTAGAATTTCAATTTTTGAGAAAAGGTGCGTATATTGTGTGAATGTAGTGTGGTGTGGAAAGAGCGAGGATCTGTCTTTAGAGAGCATGTTGAACTACTCTCTGGTGTTGATGAGACAATAGGGAAACGGTGAGTTAGGACATGAGAAGGGTCTTTGAAGGGCTTCAGCACCCTCCTCGGTTCCCATATATACCTCACCGGGAGTGGCTTACACCCGTTTCAGTAGGTGTCTTCCTACCTACTCCACCCACAGTTTGTAAAGTGTAAGAGGATGACAACTTGATAAATGCCACTTTTACTTGCCAGTCTTTGCCTCCCTTCAAACATGATTATATAAAGTGGGGGAGTGTTGAGAGTAAACAAGAAAAGGAAAGAGAAGACTAAGAGGGAACAAGAAAAAAATATATATAAAAGGCAAAGGGCAAATAAGAGAGAGCACAGGACGAAGGGAGGATGGAGGGGAGGGGAAGGGAAATTGACTCTGAATACAGGGCAACGAGGAAGGGTTAGGAAGGGACAAGGGGAAGGAGGAAGGGGCTATTGTGGCGTCAGATAGAGGAGAGGAAGGATGGATGGGGCGATGGGGAGGACATGGAAATCAGGCGACTGGGATTTGTGGTGATGGGGAGATGGGAGGGGGAGGGGGAGGGGGGGGTTAAAAAAAGGGGAATGGGAAGAGGTTGGGAAGTAGGGCAATGATGGGAGGTGATGAAAGGAGAGATAAGAGGGAAGGGAGAGAGAGAAAAAGAGATCATGGAGGAGAGTAAGAGAGAGAGAGTGAGAGTTGTGGTAAGGGGAAGGGGCAGGAAAGAGGGAACAGGGGAATAGGGAGGTGTGTGGTAGGGGAAGGATTTTGTAAGGGAAGAGGGGGAGAGGGAAGGTGTAAGAACGGAAGGTGTGGTGGGGGATGGGAAGGGAGGAGGAGGCAGGCGATGAGGGCAGAGGGGGTGAGGGGGGTTCAGCTCCCTCCAAACAGTGAAATACGGTTATGGCATTACAAGCGTGACAGTAGGAGCGGTGATACCGGTGTACGACTGTGTGTGTGTGTGTGTGTGTGTGTGTGTGTGTGTGTGTGTGTTATTCGCTTCATCCTGTTTGCCACACACAAACCTTCCCTGCACATCAACACATTCATTGGCGCTTGAGAAAGAAGGAATTTCTGGGTTATTTTTTTCGTTGTTATTTCATATTGATTTTTAATGTTATTTATAGATCGCTTAAATTATCATTCTTATCATTGTTGTCATTGTTCGTATTTTTCGTTGTTATTTCATATTAGTTATTTATTGAAGTCTTTGAGCGTTGTTCCTATTCATGTTTTTTTTCTGTTTTTTCATACAACTGTTATTTATTGATGTCTTAATATATTATTTTTTTTGTTCTTGTACAGCTTTTCTTTGTCACGTTTCCCATACAGCCTCCTCACAAATAAAAAAAGGTTCCCACGCCTTCAGAAAAGCTTCCACGCCTTCAGAAAAGTTTCCACGCCTTCAAAAAAATGCCCACACCTTCAGAAAAGTTCCTACGCATTTAGAAAAAAATTCCACAGTAATCGCCAGGTTCGCACAAGTGCTGCGCTTTTTCGGGCAGTTTGTGGACACTTCTTACATGGCGAATATGAAAACGAAAGTGACAAAAATTGTATATGATGTCAATAGACAAGTCTCTGTAAAGTAACAATTAGTGGATAATAGTGGAAGTGAATCGTGGTGTTAATAACGGTGAAGACGAGGACACGTCTGATGATGAGGTTAATAATGCGTGGTGGTGATGTGTGGGCAGTGGATTGGGAGGTAATATAGTAATCGTAAATTTAATGGTGATATCTACTACAGCGAAAGAGTTAAATACGATAAGAGAAACGGACACGTTTGATATGAAAAATAAACACAGAGAGAGAGAGAGAGAGAGAGAGAGAGAGAGAGAGAGAGAGAGAGAGAGAGAGAGAGAGAGAGAGAGAGAGAGAGAGAGAGAGAGAGAGAGAGAGAGAGAGAGAGAGAGAGAGAGAGAGAGAGAGAGAGAGAGAGAGAGAATTTTACGAGGACAATTGGAAGGATGAAATGAGGACGTAAATGAAGGTAGGCGTGAGGAAGAAAGGAGTGATGATGAGGTTACGGGGAGGTAAAAAGACGCCGTGAGAAAAAGAAGAAAAAGAAGATAAAGAAGAGGAAGAAAAAGAAAATAAGGAGGAGGAGAAAGGGATAATTTGTAAGCAGATAAAGATAAAAGGAAGACAATAAGAGGAGGAAAATGAGGAGCTAGAATACGAACTAAAACAAGAAAAGTAACAAGATATGGAAAAAGAAGAAGGGAAGCAGATAAAGAAGATAACCGTAATAAAAGGAAGAAAGAGGAAGCAGAATATTAAGAAGTGAACGGAGGAAGACAAAGAATAAACAAAAATGAAGAAGCAGCAGATATAAGAAAACAGAAAAGAAGAAATAAATCAGAAAGCGGGATAAGTGGGCGCGGAAATGAAACACAGATAAAAAATAGTCTAAAGCTAATGAAACCTGAAGAATGGACGGATTTCCCACATAAAAGACCTTGTGAGAGAGATATTTACGTAGATTTACATAGAAAATCAGACCACACAGACCACATGGTCCAGACTAGGTGGTCTGTCCTTAAACCTAAGTGATTCTACATTAATCAGATGGCTCCAAAACGTTGCATTTCTACTCTAGTCAATATTAAGTTCAAGGAAGTGACGGTCGAGTTTGTTTTTAAAGGAGTCAATTGTGTTACACTGGACCACTGAGGTGGGAGCTTATTCCATTCTCGCACTACAACGTTTGTGAAGAAAAATTTTAGTGCAGTCTGAATTTACTTGTCTACATTTGAGTCTTATGCTATTATTCCTCGTTCGCAAAGTGTTATCGATCATAAACAATTTTTGATCTGTCTACATTCGTGAAACCTTTAAGTATTTTAAAACATTTGATCAGTTTTCCTTGGAGGCGACGTTTCTCAAGAGAGAACATGTTAAGGGTGGAAAGCCTTTCTTCGTAGGATTTGTTGCGTAAGGAAGGGATCATTTTTGTTGCCCGACGCTGAACACCTTCTAATTTAGCAATGTCCTTTGCATGGTAGGGAGACCAAACCTATACCGCATATTCCAAGTGGGGTCTGACTAAACTGTTGTAGAGCGGGAGTATTACGTCTTTATTTTTGAATAAAAAGTTTCTTTTAATGAAGCCCAACATTCTGTTCGCTTTATTTGCTGCATCGATGCATTGCTGTGAGAATTTGAGGTTTGACGCGATTTTGACCCCCAAGTCCTTAACGCATTGAACGCTTTTGAGTTTAACGCCGCGCATTTCGTAATCGAACTTCTTAATTTTTGTTCCAACTTGAAGGACCTGGCACTTGTCTACGTTAAAGGGCATCTCCCATCTATCCGACCAAGCTGAAATTTTGTGCAAATCCTCTTGGAGGGTTTGCCTGTCTTCGTCAGTGAGAACCGAGTTACCAATCTTTGTGTCGTCTGCAAATTTACTAATGCGATTATTGAGTCCAACATCCACATCGTTGATGTAAATAATGAAGAGCACTGGGCCAAGAACCGAGCCCTGAGGGACGCCACTAGTGACCGGCGCCCACTCTGAGTTAAATCCATCAAACACCATTCTTTGTTGTCTGTTGCTCAACCAATTCGCGATCCATTGGTGTAATTGACCGTCAATATCTATTTGCTTTAATTTGTAAAGTAATTTATGATGTAGGACTTTATCAAACGCTTTCTGCAAATCAAGATAGACTATGTCTAATGATTTGGTTACGTCATAAACTGAGAAGAGGTCGTTATAGAAGGTCAATAGGTTTGATAGGCAGGATCTTTTGTTACGGAAGCCATGTTGTGAATCCCCAATTAATGAGTGGCTTTCAAGGTAGCTCACAATTTTGTCTCTAACCATGCTCTCAAGTAGCTTACTTACAACTGAAGTTAGACTAATGAGCCTGTAATTACCTGGTAATTTTTTGTCTCCTTTCTTAAAAATCGGTGTCACGTTAGCCTTTTACCAATCCGAAGGGACGATGCCTTGTCGCAAGGGCATATTGAATACGGTTGTGAGGGAGGAGAGTATGTCGCTCTTTGTCTCTTTAAGCAGTATAGGATGTACTTTGTCAGGTCCGGGACTTTTATTTTTTTAAGTGATTGGAGAGCTTCAAGGACTCCATCGGTTGTTATTTCAAAGTTAGGCAATGCATGCTCGAGATTTACATAAGTACTGGTGTTGGTGGTAGTGGTGGGAAGGCTGTTAATATTAAACACCGGGGAAAAGTAATTGTTTAAGAGGTTTGCAATGTGTTGGCTGTCAGTCACTAATGCATCGTCACTGTTTGTTAAAGGTCCAATTCCACTTCTGATCGCCTTTCTGTTGTTTATGTAACTGAAGAAGGATCTCGGACTATTTTTACAGTGTGCCGCAATATTTTCTTCATATCTACGCTTTGCCTGACATACTAATCTTTTTACTCGTCACCTGGCAACATGATAAAGTCTAATATTTTCGGCCGTTCTAGGTAAAACAATTTTCTCTCTTTGACTGAGTGTGTAATTTTGCTATTAAACCAAGGTGGGCTTTTATTTGGCTGGAGTAGGTAGGAAGACACCTACCGAACGGGCGCAAGCCACTCCCGGTGAGGTATATATGGGAGGTGAGAAGGGAGCTGAAGCCCTCCAAAGACCCTTCCCATGTCTCACCGTTTCCCTATTGTCTCACCAACACCGGAGAGTAGTTCAGCATGCTCTCTAAAGACAGATCCTCTCTTTATCCACACCACACTACATTCACACAACATATACACCTTTTCCCAAAATTCAGATTTCAAAATGGCGCACCTACACCAAGCCTCGGAGTCCCCGCCTGGGGGGGGGCCACAAATTCCCCCAGGGAGGACTCCCCTTCTGGCTGCCGACCCGAGAGGTGTCTTGATAACTCCTCGAACCTCTTTCTTCTCAATTTCTGCAACATTCGCGGTCTTCGCTCTAATTTTCATTCTGTGGAACATCATCTCTCCTCCTCTAAACCTCACCTTCTCTTCCTTACCGAAACACAGGTTTCTGAGACTACTGACAGCAATCTCTACTCTGTTCCCTCCTACTATCTCTATCCTAAATTTCAATCCAAAGCTGGATGTTTCGCCTACGTGCGCAACGACATAACTTGCTCGTGCCCACGACCTTGACTCTTCTGAATTTTCCACCATCTGGTTAAGACTTCACTGTCATTCTATTACTAAATACATCTGTGCTGTTTATCTCTCACCTAACTCTACCAACTATGTAAAATTCTTTGACTATTTGAATTCTAAAGTGGAGCACATCTTGACCCACTCTCCCTTCGCTGAAATCTCCATCCTAGGAGATTTCAATGTTCACCACCAGCTTTGGCTTTCATCCTCTTTCACTGACCATCCTGGTGAACAAGCCTACAACTTTGCTATCCTCAGCGACCTAGAGCAGTTGGTCCAGCACCTACACGTATTCCCGACCGTCTTCGAGATCGGCCCAACATTCTAGACCTCTTCCTTACCTCAAACCCTTCTGCTTATTCTGTCAAACTGTTCTCCGTTGGGCTCCTTTGATTACAACCTTATTTCTGTATCCTGTCCTATCGCTCCTGTACACCTTCTGGACCCACCGAAGAGGCAATGTTTCTGGCATTCTGCTTCAGCTCAGTGGGACGACCTGAGGATGTACTTTTCCGATTTCCCGTGTAATGATTATTGCTTCCAGGATAGAGACCCCTCGGTGTGTGCTCAGCGCATCACAGGGGTGATTGTCTCTGGAATGGAGGCATACCTTCCTCGTTCTTTCTCTACTCTTCACGCTAAAAAGCCTTGGTTTAATTACGCTTGTTCTCGTGCTGTCAATGATAGAGAGGCAGCTCACAAAAGGTACCAGAGCCTTCAAACTAATGCTAATTATGAACTTTGCATTTCTGCCCGAAATCGTGCCAAATCTATCTCCGACTAACCAAAAACTCTTTCATTAATAGAAAATGCCAAAACCTTGCTTTCTCTAACTCTTCCCGGGACTTCTGTCATCTAGCCAAAAATATCTCCTCCAACTTCACTTCTTCATCTTTCCCTCCACTCCTCAGTCCTGACGGCAACACTGCCGTCTCATCTGTCTCTAAGGCTGAACTCTTCTCTCAAACTTTTCTAAAACACCACTCTAGACGATTCTGGGCATATTCCTCCTACTCATCCCCCCTCTGACTCCTTTATGCCTGTTATAAAGATTCTTCAAAATGATGTTTTCTATGCCCTCTCTAGCCTCAACTCTCAGAAGGCTTATGGACCTGATGGAGTGCCTCCTATTGTCCTTAAATACTGTGCCTCCGTGCTGTCACCCTGCCTGGTCAAACTCTTTCGCCTCTGCCTGTCAACATCTACCTTTCCTTCTTGCTGGAAGTATGCCTTCATACAGCCTGTACCTAAGAAGGGTGACCGCTCCAATCCCTCAAACTACCGTCCTATAGCTTTACTTTCTTGTCTATCTAAAGCTATTGAATCAATCCTTAACCGGAAGATTCAAAAGCACCTTTCCACTTCTTACCTTCTATCTGATCGCCAGTGTGGGTTCCGCAAGGCGTTCTACTGGTGATCTCTAGCCTTCTTAACTGACTCTTGGTCAACCTCTCTTAGTTGTTTCGGTGAAAGCTTTGCTATTGCGCTGGACATATCAAAAGCTTTTGATAGGGTCTGGCACAAATCTTTGCTTTCCAAACTACCCTCCTACGGTTTCTATTCTTCTCTGTACCTTTATCTCCAGTTTCCTTTTATCCGTTCTAGTTCTGCTGTGGTAGACGATCACTGTTCTTCCCCTAAACCTATTAACAGTGGTGTCCCACAGGGTTCTGTCCTATCTCCCACTCTCTTTCTGTTGTTCATTGATGATCTTCTTTCCAAAACGAACTGTCCTATCCATTCCTACGCCGATGATTCCACTCTGCATTACTCAACTTCTTTTAATAGAAGACCCACCATACAGGAACTTAACGATTCAAGGCTGGAGGCTGCAGAACGCTTAGCCTCAGACCTTACTATTATTTCCGATTTGGGCAAGAGGAATCTGGTGTCCTTCAACGCCTCAAAAACACAGTTTCTCCACCTTTCCACTCAACACAATCTTCCAAACACCTATCCCTATTCTTTGACAACACCCCGCTATCACCTTCCTCAACACGACACATCCTTGGTCTATCCTTAACTCAAAATCTCAACTGGAAACTTCATATCTCATCTCTTACTAAATCAGGTTCCTCAAGGCTGGGCTTTCTGTACCGTCTCCGCCAGTTCTTCTCCCCCGCACAGTTGCTATCCATTTACAGGGGCCTTGTCCGCCCTCGTATGGAGTATGCATCTCATGTGGGGGGAGGGGCTCCACTCACACAGCTCTCCTTGACAGAGTGGAGTCAAAGGCTCTTCGTCTCACCAGCTCTCCTCCTCATACTGACAGTCTTTTACCTCTCAAATTCCGCCGCCATGTTGCCTCTCTTTCTTTCTATCTTCTATCGATATTGTCATGCTGACTGCTCATCTGAACTTGCTAACTGCATGCCTCCCCCACTCCCGCGGCCCCGCTGCACACGACTTTCTACTCATGCTCATCCCAATACTGTCCAAACCCCTTATGCAAGAGTCAACCAGCATCTTCACTCCTTCATCCCTCACGCTGGTAAACTCTGGAACAATCTTCCTTCATCTGTATTTCCTCCTGCCTACGACTTGAACTCTTTCAAGAGGAGGGTATCAGGACACCTCTCCTCCCGAAATTGACCTCTCGTTTTGGACACTCCTTTGACCTTATGCAAGAGTTAACCAGCATCTTCATTCTTTCATCCTTGTGCTGTCCAAACCCCTTATTCAAAAGCTAACCAGCATCTTCATTCTTTCATCCCTTTTGCTGGTGAACTCCTGAACAGCTTTCCTTGGTCTGTATTCCCTGCTGGCCATGACTTGGCCTCTTTCACAAGGAGAGTACCAGGACACCTCTCCTCCCGAGACTGATGTACTTCTTTTGGCCTCTCTTTTGTTGGAACAGCGTCTAGCGGGCTTGTTTGTTGTTGTTTTTGTTCATTGCCCTTGATCTGCCTCCCTTGCTGTAAAAAAGATGAAAGCAGTTTGCCAGTGGCAGTGTTTCTGAGGCTATGAAAAGCCAGGCATTGGCATGAGGATTTGGCCAAGAAAATCCCAGACACTGGTAGAGAAGCCTTCATTTGGGGTCAGGCTTGTATCACATTGTGTGTCATGGGAAGGTTGGCTTCACTTTACAAACAGTTCATTTTAAGAACAACATTTAGGAACCAATTGGGTAAAGGTTTCACTGAAGTATTTCTTTTCTGCCCACTTCACACTTTGTTTTCTTCTTAAGTTCATATGAGTGTTTGTTTTGAGGCCTCATGGAGTTGTGCCAGTGAACAATAACCATAGCACTACACGGCCTCCTGTACATCAGGTGAGAGAGAGAGAGAGAGAGAGAGAGAGAGAGAGAGAGAGAGAGAGAGAGAGAGAGAGAGAGAGAGAGAGAGAGAGAGAGAGAGAGAGAGAGACAGAGAGAGAGAGAGAGAGAGAGAGAGAGAGAGAGAGAGAGAGAGAGAGAGAGAGAGAGAGAGAGAGAGAGAGAGAGAGAGGAGGAGGAGGAAAAGAGAGCAGCATGGAAGAGAGGAACGATTAAGAGAATAAAAATAAAAATAAAATAATGACGGAAAAATGGAAGAAAAATTGATAGGAAAAAGGAAAGGGAATAAGAGAGAGAGAGAGAGAGAGAGAGAGAGAGAGAGAGAGAGAGAGAGAGAGAGAGAGAGAGAGAGAGAGAGAGAGAGAGAGAGAGAGAGAGAGAGAGAGAGAGAGAGAGAGAGAGAGAGAGAGAGAGAGAGAGAGAGAGAGAGAGAGAGAGAGAGAGACCAACTTTCTATACAACAAAGTGAGGTCATTCCTTGTTGATTTATACCATAGGGTGCTGGCCATCATGTGTTGGAAGATATCCTGAATTTAACCTAACTTAACAAAACCCAGTCACTATATAGGTCTTGACTCAGAAAACTTGTCTATGCTTCCTTACTAAAGAGACTTTCTATAAAATAAAGTGGGATCATTCTTTGTTGATTTATACCATAAGGTGCTGGCTATCATGTGTTTGAAGATACCCTGAATTTAACCTAACATAATTTAACAAAACCCAATCGCTATGCATCTTGACTCAGAAAACTCATCTATGCTTCCTTACTAATGAGACTTTCTATACAACAAAGTGGGGTTATTCCTGGTGGCAGTTTAACCCTTCTCCTCAACCATGGACTAAAAATACCACTCCTAAATACCCAACTGATCTCCTTCTTTGGCCTTCTCTCCTCCCGAAGTTGATCTCCCCCGTGGCCATAAATAAGAAGTATGAGTGTAGCAATCTGTTTATGAAGGTGATCTTTTTTTAAGTAAGGGCAAGTTCTGTACAAACCCAGAGCACCAAAATACTCAGTAAGGGGCCAGGGACTATCTGAGCACTCTGGGTAAGCACAGCATTGTCCTGGACAGCAGCAGCCGCCACTCCACCTGCAGGGAAAGGTGTGGCCTGTGGGTTATAGTCACCACTGAGTACCTGTGTGCTGGGGGAGTACTCCAAGATGGCACGTCACTTTCTTCACAGCCAACACTGACAGCCTACGTCTCATTCCTCCACTCTTATATCATGTTTCCACCAGTGGTCACCACAACTTTAAATATACAGGCTTAAACTCTAATGGCTCTGTGTTTCCGACAGCTGAAGATCAACAACAAGGAGATGACGGCGCTAGACCAGATGCTTGGGGCACTCCTGGAGGCTCTGCAGGACAAGGCCAAGGAAACAAAGAGTGGCCAGGCTGTGGGACCGAGGCACAGAGAGCCAAGACGGCCGAGGGTTTATCAAGACTGACAACAACGTGATGGTCAAAGTGTTAGAGGTAAGAGTCTTACATGATGAAACATTGTGGAAGCCTTGCCAGAATATACGGTCCCACAACATGTCCTGTAGCTTCTGAATGAGTGCCTTCAAGCTCTGGTGCTGCTTCCCTTCCTTTGTTATGAGTGTTTCCATACTTACTGCTCAAGATCTTCAACTCAAGCTCATCCCTGCGGCCTCCAACTCTCTAATTCAAGAGTTGCATCGTAGCTCATTCTTTCATTTCTTGACTGGTGAATAATTATCTAACTTCTGTATTTCCAACCTCATCCCTTGTGGCCTCCAACTCTTTAATTCAAGAGTTGTAGTGTATCTAATTCTTCCATTTCTTGACTGGTGAATGATTATGTAACTTCTGCTGTATTTCCAAGTTCATCCTGGTGGCCTCCAACTCTAATTCAAGAGTTGTATTGCATCTCATTCTTCTATTTCTTGGACAATTTAATTTCTGGTATTCTAGCACTTAAGTACTGCTACTAAAAGACCTCTTGAACTATTAAATTTGATAGCCTCTTGTCATCTCCTAGTCTGAAAACTCACAGTCCTTTCTTCCTTCCCATGACCTAAACTTCTTCAGAATGGGAGTGCCAAAGTCTTCCAGTCTCCCTGTGGTACATTCCCTCCTCCCAGTCTTCATCACAGTCCTTTCTTCCTTCCCATGACCTAAACTTCTTCAGAATGGGAGTGCCAAAAGTCTTCCAGTCTCCCCTGTGGTACATTCCCTCCTCCCAGTCTTCATCACAGTCACCTTCTGTACGACGTCATGTTTTCCCATAGTGCTTACCTCCTGCCATGAAGAGTCCGGGTGCTCGAGAAGGCATCAGTTTTCTTCCGGTTCTTCTTCTTCTTCTTCCTGCCTCTTCCTTCTTCTATGTGTTGTCACTTTCCAGGAACACCTTTGGCCCGGGTCTCATTCCCGGGGACAAGCACGGAAGTTTTTTTCTTTTTTTTTCATTTATTTATTTTATTATATTTTTTCTGTTTTTTTCTTCATGTTTTCTCCTCCCTTTTTTTTGTTTTTCTGCTTTTTTCTTCTTTTTTCTTCATGTTTTTTTCTTCATTTTTCTTCTTATTCTACTTTTCCTTTCTACTTTTTCTTCTTGCTATTATTCGTGGTCTTTTTGTTTTTTTGTTTATTCTTCCTTTTCTTCTTCCTTCCTCCTTTTCTTCTTTTTCCAGGGACAACTTTGGCTACACTTGGAAAAGACTGTCACTCCCTACACTTGAACATCCCTAACGCTAAGTTACCCCTCAAGCCTCTCTCCTTCCCACCCAGCAACCAGATGGCCCCAGTCGTCTCATTACTGCTGCAAAAAACTACTTGCACATTCACAGTAGTTAAGTAGCCCCGAAATGACTCCTTCCCACCCAGCAACCAGATATCTTAGTGGTAGTTAAAACAGTCCTGCCATATGGTTTTCAAGGGCTTGAAGCTTGTTTGTTGCTTGTGTGTGAGAGGAAGAGTTGTCAATGTATTTCTCACAAGCTTATACAAGTAGTAGTGATTGTAGTGCTATATGGTTTTCAAGGGGTGAGAGGGAGCTTGTTCCTTGCTTGTGGTGTGAAAGAAAGGCTTGTCATTATATTTTTTTTCAGTTTATTGATCTAGTAGTGAGTTAAGTGAATACAAGGCTTGGAAATAATTAATAGGTGTTGCTATAGGGTTTAAAAGGGCTGAGAGCTTGTTCCTTGCTTGTAGTGAGAGAGGTAGAAGTCTAGTGAGTTGTGTAAGAAATGGCAGATGTTTATGAGTTATGTTAAGCAAAAAATAAACACAAAAAATATGATCAAATTAATTTATAGTTAAAATATTTTACTATAAAAAGAAACACACACACACTCACACACACACATACACACACACACACACATATATATATATATATATATATATATATCTATATATATATATATATATATATATATATATATATATATATATATATATATATATATATATATATATATATATATATATATATATATATATATATATATATATTCCTAAAATTCAAAATTCAACATGGCGAAAAAAATAACTGCCTCGAAGTCCCCGCCTGGGGGGGGGGGGACCATAAATTCCCCCGGTGAGGACTCCCCTTCTGGCTGCCGACTTGAAAAGGTATCCTGACAACTCCTGGAGCCTCCTCCTTATCAATTCCTGCAACATTCGCGGTCTCCGTTCTAATTTTCATTCTGTGGAACACCATCTCTCCTCCTCTAAACCTCACCTTCTCTTCCTCACCGAAACACAGGTTTCTGAGGCTACTGACAGCAACCTCTACTCTGTTCCCTCCTACTATCTCTATCCTAAATTTCAATACAAAGCTGGATGTTGTGCCTACGTGCGCAACGACATCACTTGCTCTCGTGCCCACGACCTTGACTCTTCTGAATTTTCCACCATCTGGCTGACTTCATTGTCATTCTATTACTAAATTCATCTATGCTGTTTATCTCTCACCTAACTCTACTCACTATGTAAAACTCTTTGACTATTTGAACTCTAAAGTGGAGCGCATCTTGACCCACTCTCCCTTCGCTGAAATCTCCATCTTGGGAGATTTCAATGTTCACCACCAGCTTTGGCTTTCATCCTCCTTCACTGACCAGCCTGGTGAACAACCATACAACTTTGCTCTCCTCAACGACCTAGAGCAGTAACTGTTGGTTCAGCAACCTACTCGTATTCCCGACCGTCTTGGAGACAGGCCCAACATTCTAGACCTCTTCCTTACCTCTAATCCTTCTGCTTACTCTGTCAAACTGTTCTCTCCGTTGGGCTCCTCTGATCATAACCTTATTTCTGTATCCTGTCCTATCGCTCCTATACATCCTCTGGACCCACCGAGGAGGCGATGCTTCTGACATTTTGCTTCAGCTCGGTGGGACGACCTGAGGATGTACTTTTCCGATTTCCTGGAATGATTACTGCTTCCAGGAGAGAGACCCCTCTGTGTGTGCTCTGCGCACGACAGAGGTGATTGTCTCTGGAATGGAGGCATACATTCCACGTTCTTTTCTCTACTCCTCATGCTAAAAGCCTTGGTTTAATCATGCTTGTTCTCGTGCTATTAAAGATAGATGTGGTGCCCCGAGGGCTGCGACACCACTCGCTCCAGTGTCATCATCTTCACCGGCAATATTTTCCGATGACAACAGCGGTATCGACCGCTAAAAGCACAACACGGACTCCAACACATGATTGTCCCCACTGTTCATTTACCAACCTATACACAATTGCAATTGCCCATTAACGCACCCGCTTATCTCTAAGCCAAAAACACAATCAACCGCGGCCAAAATGTTATGAAAACAAAGCTGCGTCACCGCGTGACAGCTACACTAGGATTAAAATCGACCTTATTACACATGTCGGTTAGGTAGATTATTGTATGAGCTCGGTGTGAGTTTGATGTATGACTCACACGCCTGACGTATTACCCTCGTGATGTCTGTATGTATGTCATGCCTATATAAAAAGCATTCATGCAGCCAAGAGATCAGATCAACCAGCACTCTGTTCGTTGCTGGACACTCAGTTGTCCTTCCCTAGACAACATGGGTAGAACATTCATCGTTGCTACTGTGAGTATGGAGTGATGTGGTACCATAGAGGAAAAGCGTATCTAACATATCTGTGTGTTCTATTATCTTAGTTTTACTTAGGATTATATTTCTATGATACTTTATTGTGTGAATTTTACTCAATATTATACCAGTGTTAACGTCAGTAACCAATAGTGAAAGAAAACCTGAAGACTCATTGAGTCTAGTAAACCAGTCGCTGGTTTAAACAATATTTTACCCTTTAAATATTAAGTAGTATTAAGGTAGAATAAAATACATATAAGAAAGGCGACACCGTTTCATCACCCCATTTACGAACCCTTTAAATACTCCTAAAGTACTAGAATTTTAAGTCAAGTGTCACTAATACAAACAGTGTGTCGTCTACCCTGTGTGACCTGGGATTGCAGGTTACAACATTGGTGTCAGGTGTGGGTGGTGAAACTTGTGGTGAAACATGGTGAAACATGGTGAAACTTGTGGTGAAACATGTGGTGAAACTTGTGGTGAAACTTGATTTATATTGGTTTATATTGGTATTGTACTGGTGTATGTCCACATCCGAAAGCGAGGGAGAAGACAGTTATTCTTGGAATTACGGGAATAAGACTTTAGAGTTAAAATGCCAGACGAAGGCAAGAACCTCCCCAAAAAAGAAGATGGAAAATCGATCACCCTTGCCCATGATGATCTTGTCACGCTACTTAGCCGTCATACCTTGAATGATTTTAGTAGAGTGCAGGGACTCTTATATTTTGTGGTGGAGAAGAAAAAAGTAGCAAAGCACCAAACCTCCCATGCCATAAGCTAGCAAAGAAATGGATAGAGGATATTGAAAGCCGGACACAGGCAATTGGGACACTACTGGAAGATTGAGTTAGCCAAACAATATGCCCTGGGAGCAGCGCGCGATCATCTCCTCGGTTGTATCACTAGATGTGGACAGATTGGGAAAAGTAGGAAGACTTCCTACGTGTGTTTCCACAGTAAGGACCTTTCGGTCCTCCAGAAAGAATTGGGAGAGGCAAAACGGCGGACAGGAGAAAACATCCGCACCTTCCTCATCCGCCTGGAGACATTGAGACGAGTTGATCGCTCTCAAGCCTGACAATGCCAGTTTGCTAACTGAGATAACCGCTTTACGGCTCAGAGAGGCTTTCCTCCGGCCCTCTTACTCATCTAACGGAGGAGAAAAGGGGGCACCCACAGAAGGTATTAAAGAAAGGGTATATGAGTATATTAAAGCTTATCCAGAGTCGAAGCTATCCGATGCCGATATCGCCAAAGAAATAAAAGTGCTGAACGTCTGTTCCACCCAGGCATCCGGACCCAAACATGTCTCTCTAAGCCTGTCCTCCACGCCTCCAGGCCAGTCACGTTACCCGATACCCAAAGGGGAGGACGGCACGCCGCGCCACCTACACGCCCATATGGGAACGCGCCCACGCCACCCACATGTTATGCTTGTGGGTGTAGGACACATATTCGCGATTGCACATATGGAAGGCAGTATAGGGGTTCTTACCACACCCGGCTCTCGGTACCAGTACCAGCCCACCCGAAACAGGCGTCAGCCTGTCTCCTTGCGCTGCCCACAGCCCGGACGGTCCCTCACCCTGTAGCTCCTGGGTCAACCTGACCACGAGAAGAACAAAAAAAACGACCTGATAGCTGCGGCAGTCCACGGCCCTACCAACGCCCCTCACGTTGAGATTGTGCGTAGGCGCTACACCAAAGGATGGTTACGCAATTCTGAACACAGGGCAGAACGTAACCACTCAGCGATGAGAGAGAAGCTTTAGCAGTCATCTATGGCCTCAGTACTAACCAAACCCTTATCTTGGGTTATACACATCCTGTCGGACCATAGACCACTGACTTGGCTGTTAAAAAGCACAGTACCTGGCAGCAGGATTGCACGCTGGCGGTGACTTCTGGAGAATTTGACTTTTATTGATTATCTCCCAGGCTCCAGCAACATGGTATGAATTTTGTCAAGGATTAAGGAATCAGGGAGACTGACGTGATAGAGCGGGTGGATGCTCGAATTAGGTCTGTCACCTTACGGGTGGACGGACATGTCATCTTCTCTCCGGAGGGACATGACAAACAGGATAAGTTTCTCCATTGAGTCTTGCTGGACTCCATGGAGCACCAGGATCGCGATCCTGAACTGAGAGAATTGAAGCATGCTTTTGAACAGTTCTACCGGTGGTAACGTACATGAGAGAGATGAGAGAAAGGTTGCAGAGAGGGAGCAATGTAACGTTAAATGCAGCTAAGAGGCACTTCAAAAACTGCTCTTAGTGAAGTGTGTAGAGAACGGCATTCTCTACCGCGATGTTTATGAGATGAATACAACAAGCAGAAAGACTGGTTATCGTTCCACCAAGCTACATTCCTAACGCGTTAGTTTTGGCATTCCATGCTACCTGCAGGGCATGGAGGCACTAAGGTTACGTTGGCACGCTGTCGCAAGTTTGCGTACTGGCCGGGAATGAAGGCGGACGTGGAGCAATATGTCAGATCTTGTCCTGTCGTCTGTTGTCGGTTTAAGAAGAGGGGATCCCCGCCAGCTCCACTTATGAGGTATCCAGTACACAACCGTTTGACAGAGTCCATATGGATATTGTCGGACCTTGTCTGTTTCAGACGAAGGCTATAGGTATGTACCGACAGTGATAGACGTCCTGTCACGCTTCTTGGTAGCAACCCCCTTCGTTGCAGAAGGCAGCCAAGGAAGTGGCAGCTGCGTTCTAAGAACGTAGTCTGTGTACTGTTACATCCCGCCGATTCTAGTCACGGATCATGGAAAGGAGTTCGTCAACACTCTCTTACGAGAGTTGACTCAGTTGTTACAGATTGATCATCTAAGGATAACTCACTTATCACCCGTCTGCAAACGGTGTGATAGAAAGGCCTAATGGCAATTTAATAAATATCTTGAGAACTTTGTGCGAGGACAATCGCGGTATCTGGGACCAAATGCTCTGTTGCAACACGCCTGCCAACACTGCCTACCATCGTGTTCTGAAAGATTCACCATATTTTCTTGCTTTTCTCTCGGGGACCCAAATGTTCCTTTTGAAGTGCTGAATAAACTCCAACCTGTTATGATGTTGACAGCTATAAAGCATTTACTTCTAGTGTCGCGCAGCGGACCTATAAACTATGTCAGACCAATATAGATATAGGATGGCAGGAGTCAGAAAGAATGTTTAGGAATCCAAACCCAAACAGGTGGTAGTAGGAGATCGGGTCACTTAAGGCATGTATATGTACAAGGGCGTAAACCATGAAGCTCCAGCCTTTGTTCAATGGACCTTTTAGGTGCTAGAAAATAAGTCTTCTGTAGTCTTACGACTGCGTCAGGTTAGAGGTGGTAAGATCAAGACAGTTCACACAAATAATGTTCAGGTCGTTCCACGAGACTCTCGGGCTTCATGTTCTCTCCCTAATGTCAGGCGTGCATACCCCTCTCCCTGATCAAGTAGTAGAAGTGGACCCACCCCCATGACTTATTCCCGAGGAGCTGCTGCATTAACCTTTCCAGTTCCTCCGAGCTCTCCTCACCGGCTCCTGTCTCCTCAGATGCTTCAGAGGTCCCCTACGTTCCCCAGCTCCTTCAGAGCCCCGTCAGTCGCTCATTACGCTCCAATATGGTACCCTCTCTTTCTCTCCCAATGTGATGGAACGCCCTCTTGAGTATCGCCAACGACCAACGAACTGATGCCCCTATAATTACAGATCCTGGGTGTTGCCCTCTCCTTGTCTTCCCTTGATCCCTCCTGAGCAAACTCCCATTCGTCCCGGCCTTCGTCTTCCCCCTAGTCTTTAAGATGCTGTTGACAGGACGGTACTATATTGTCCCTGTCGTCATCAAGACGGACGACATCCAACGTCCTCTCATCAACGTGGCAAATCTAACAGCGGAAGTTTCATGGTCGATTGAACATATGAATCAATCGTTCCCTGCTGTTAGTCTGCTCAGGCGACTTAGACCTTTTCACATTGAGTTTGAGAAGTTATTCAAGATCTTAACAGCTTGTCGGCTATGAGTGGTAGAGATGGAAGCCATTTCGACTCGCCAGAAGCGAGGGGCCGCGGATTTCCTTTTGGCCAGTTATAAACCTCCTTTTCGGTACGGCCACTCAGGCCCCAAATAGATGTGATACACGGGAAGCTCTCCCAGCTCTACACTTGTCCACAGACGAGAGACGTCAACTTTAACCTCCATCAGGAAGTCCTCAACGCCACAGTTCGGGACCTCCGTCATATTCTATTCTGCCATCTCCTCGTCTAGAGTCCGCCTGGCTTTGGCCTCAGCTTCTTATCCGTCAGTTCTCACTAAAAACCTTGTAAATTGAAGGGAAATGCGTATTTTGGAGACTATCCTTCTCATTCAGTTGGCACTTAGTGACCTAAATCATGATACTTGAATCTCTGCTTGGCCTTCAGCAGCTGTCCCAAACGCAGGTTTCCCCTCTCCTCCTTCCCAAATGATGTACTATTCTCAGGTGCTCAGCAATGCGTCACTCCATTACCCAGGCTTACTTTTCCCTGCAGCACATGAAATATTTAGCATTGTATCAGAGATGTCTCTAGGGTTATTTCTAAAGGTACGCTTTCCTCAGGAACCCTTCACTTTACTGCACAAATCCTCATGAAAGGGGATCCCTCTGACGTGTTCGATGTGTTAAAATGGACGCGTTGCCTTTTTCATCTTGATGGCATCATTATGTTTTCGCATGCACACCGACGCTTTCCACTTACCTTGCGGTTTCTGAAGACCGCACTCCACTATATGCTCTAGCTCCTTGGACCGCTGTACTAAACACCACCTGCTCTATGTATGTCCCCCTGTCGCCCTGTCTACTGACTTCTGTCCAGCGCTGCGAGATCGCTCTCTTTCTCGATCGCCCAGACGCCCTCTCGCTGTGTTCTAAGTCTCTCCTCAGAGTCTTCCCCGGTCTTCATCCCGTCTCCTGCAGGCTGGGTCTTCCTGCTACCGATACCCTCAGGTGGTCACCATGGTCTGCCCGGACAGCCCGGTCTCCAAATACAGGCAGACCATCAACGGGACGGGTCTCCCTCCAGCCTCGGTATGGCCAGTGCCCACTCCGACGCTCAGCCTCCCCTGCCTCTGCTACTATGTGGACGGTGACGCCCGCTGACGGTTCATCGCGCCCCCTTCCACATCGGACGACGTGGTCTCACTGCTCCTGCCAAGACTCCCTGGCCCCTTCCCTCCTGCCGCCGTCGCCCGGGTCGCCTCTGGCCCCTCGCTGGACCTCCTCCAGCACTTCACGCGCCCAGGAATCCGTCTCCGGTCCCCGCCTCGACCCCTTCCTCCTGGTAGTGGGGTGGCTGTTCCTCCTCGGCGTCGTCTTCGTCGCCGGTGGGTGGCCTCTTTCTGTCTCTTCAGGTCCCGTTCTCGCAGGCCTCCTCCCCCGATCCCGCCATCCCCTGTCTGGGCTCCTCCATGGTCGTCCGCCGGGCGGAACGCTTCGTGCCACGGACGTGGCGTGATTTTAACAGGGGGGTATGTGGTGCCCGAGGCTGCGACACCACTCGCTCCAGTGCATCATCTTTCACCGGCAATATTTTCCGATGACAACAGCGGTATCGACCGCCAAAACACAAATACGGACTCCAAGACATGATTGTCCCCACACGCACTGTTCATTTACCAACCTATACACCAATTGTAATTGCCCATTAACGCACCTCCGCTTATCTCTCTGTAAGCCAAAACACAATCAACCGCGGGTAAAATAGATCAGCCGCGGGAACAAAATGTACAGGAAAACAAAGCGTCACTGCGTGAATTAAGTATAAGTTTGTTAGGTAGATTATTGTATGAGCTGGGTGTGAGTTTGATGTATGACCCACACGCCTGACGTATTACCTCGCGATATCTGGCTCATATAAGAAGTGCATTTTCCAGGCTTGACCTCAGATTAACCAGTAGCACTCTTCAGGTTGCTGGACACTCAGCGTCTTCCCTTAAGACAACATGGGTAGAAAATATTCACTGTTGCTACTGTGAGTATGGAGGAAGAATCATGAGGAAAGCGTACTAACATATCTTATTGTGTCTCTATTATCTTGGGGTTTTACTTAGGATTTATTTCATGATATCTCTTTATTGTGAGCTTTTACTCAATATTACTCAGTGTTAACGCCGCAAACTGGCCAGTGAAAGAAACCTGAAGACCCATGCTGAGTCTAGTGTTTGCCGCTGGTTTAAAATAATATTTTTACCTCTGTAATTATTAAGTAGTATTAAGGTAGAATAAAATACATATAAGAAAGGCGACACTGTTTCATCACCCCATTTACGAACTCCTTTAAACACTCCTAAAGTACCAGAATTTTGGGTCAAGTGTCACTAATACAAACAGTGTGTCGTCTACCCAGGTGCCTGGATTATGGGTTACAATCACACCCATAACCCACACCCACCCACCCACACCTATAGCTCAACCCACACCTCCACACCCACACCCACACCCATAACCCACACCCACCCAACCACACCCATAACCCACCCACACCACACCCATAACCCACACCCACCCACCCACACCCATAACCCACCCTGCACCCACACACCCATAACCCACACACACCCCACCCAACCACACCCATAACCCACCCGCACCCACACCCATAACTCCCCGCCATACCCCTCCTTTCTATATAACCCAGCACCCCATACTGTAAAGTAACGACAGCTGTCTCCGATATAATGATTATATGAAATATATATATATATATATATATATATATATATATATATATATATATATATATATATATATATATATATATATATATATATATATATATATATATATATATATATATATATATATACATATATATATATATATATATATATATATATATATATATATATATATATATATATATATATATATATATATATATGTATTAATAAAATTATTCCCAGTATATCGTCGACACTGACACCCATTTCTTATCCATAGGCTGCCATATATTATTTATCCATCAAATCGGACACGCCGTGGGACAGCAGGTTGCAAGCGCACGATAACGGAACACCTCAGACCTGGCTGAACCGACTCGAGTAGTAGGAGTAGTAGTAGTAGTAGTAGTAGTCATATTAGCAGTAATAGTAGTAGTAGCAGTAGTAGTAGTAGTAGTAGTAGTAGTAGTTGTAGTAGTAGTAGTCATATTAGTAGTAATAGGTGTCACAGTCATTAGCGAACAGAGTTGGGGCTAATGACCTCCAAGCTATGGAGCCCTCCATGATTATGTGTCGGGAGAATAAACATGGGTGGAGGTATCATTTATGTTGTATAGTAGTAGTAGTAGTAGTAGTAGAAGTAGTAGTAGTAGAAGTAGTAGTAGTAGTAGTCAGATTATTATTATTATTATTATTATTATTATTAGTAGTAGTAGTAGTAGTAGTAGTAGTAGTAGTAGTAGTAGTAGTAGTAGTAGTAGTAGTAGTAGTCATATTATTATTATTATTATTATTATTATTATTATTAGTAGTAGTAGTAGTAGTAATAGTAGTAGTAGTAGTAGTAGAAGTAGTAGTAGTAATAGTAGTAGTCATATTATTATTATTATTATTATTATTATTATTATTATTATTATTATTATTATTATTATTATTATTATTATTATTATTATTATTATTATTATTATTATTATTATTATTACTAGTAGTAGTAGTAGTAGTAGTAGTAGTAGTAGTAGTAGTAGTAGTAGTAGTAGTAATAGTAGTAGTAATAGTAGTAGTAGTAGTAGTAGTAGTAGTAGTAGTAGTAGTAGTAGTAGTAGTAGTAGTAGTAGTAGTAGTAGTAGTAGTAGTAGTAGTAGTAGTAGTAGTAGTAGTAGTAGGTTAGCCTTGGTAGGGGTAGGACGTGTGTGTGGGTCGCTCCGTGTTTATATGCTGTTTTTTTCTGGTGCAAACACCTTGAGCCTGTAAAAATAGACTTGGTGATTAAGGAAGTGAATATCGGTGCAGCAAGGAAAGCAGCAAGGAAAGCTCGATGGACGTGTAGGTTCGTGTCTAGTGTTGTGTGATTTAGAAA
>NC_066509.1:33896932-33957219 GCF_024679095.1 Eriocheir sinensis | reverse complement strand
GGGCCAAGACAGCAGGTGAAGCAGAACCCTTAAGCCTCAGCTCTTCACCCCTGGACGAAGGTGTTTCTTGGCGGACAAACTCAGGAGAGTCACCAGAAAAGACCTCGGTAGATGATGCAAGTTTTGCTCGCTGGAGACCACAAGAGCATTCACCTGTGCCTCATATCGTGGGTGAGGAGAGCAGCCTGGACCATCTCCCAAGAGGTATGTTTAACAGTGAGTCATGCACACAGGCAGGAAGCAGCACTACAGTCACCAGGAGACATTTTACATAAAACTGGCTACAGAATACGGCTGCTGGCCAGAATGGAGGTCAGGCTTCAGCAGGATCCCAGCAAGGTGCTCTCTTTACTTCTTTGTGTGATTTTGAAAACACTTCAGCAGCCGAGGGGAACGCTCAAGAGAAAGTGTCATTTCTATGCAAACCTTCCTGCAGGGGTGAGCTGAAAGGTGAAAATGTAGTTACCACGACTCCTTGGAGAAAAGAGACACCATTAGTAGTTTGTCTGTTGAGGAAAGCTTCACCAGTCATGCTGCTTGTACAGGGGAAAAGACTTCAGTGTTGTCCTCCAGGCCTCTTTGCAATGGGTACTCTGGATCATGCAGCAGACCCAAGTGTCTTGCATGTGTGAGTGAGTGTGTGTGTGTGTGTGTGTGTGTGTGTGTGTGTGTGTGTGTGTGTGTGTGTGTGTGTGTGTGTGTGTGTGTGTGTGTGTGTAATTCACCTCTTGGTCTGCTGCGGGTCTCTCTCGAGACAGCCAGCCGTTCCCCTACGGAAGAGCACAGAGCTCGTAGTACCAATCTTTGGGTAGGACTGAGACCACTCACATACAACACACCGCGACAACGAGGTCACAACTTATTGCCTGACGTCGCGTACCTACTCACTGCTAGGTGAACAGGGGCTACACGTGAAAGAAGATAAAGCCAACTTATCTTCACCCGGCCGGGGGATCGAACCCCGGTCCTTCTGGTTGTGAGCCAGATGCTCTACCCCTGAGCTACCGGTGTGTGCGTGTGTGTGTGTGTGTGTGTGTGTGTGTGTGTGTGTGTGTGTGTGTGTGTGTGTGTGTGTGTGTCTGGGTGGATGTCTAGATCTGTGCAGGGGTCACAACACATAAAAAGTAAGGGTTGTATCTGGGAGAGTCTTGCATGTGTGTGTGTGTGTGTCTGGCTGGTGACCGAATACAATGCTTTACATCTTTCAGGGAAGGACGCATGTTCTCCCTTCCATCACACTTGCACATTCTGCCTGATTCTTCTCTTTCCTCCTCATGGCCTTCAACGTTTCCCAATAGAAAGTCTTCACAAGAAGCAAAGGTTCTAAAAATCACAGTAAATTATTAGAATTAACTTTTATTTTTACTTACGGAGATAGATGTCCTTTTATGTACCTGAGAAGAGATGAATTATTATTATTATTTTTTTACAGCAAAGGAGACAATCATGAAAACAAAGCCCACTACTCACTGCTCCTGAATAGAGGTCAAAGGAGTGGCCAAAAAGAGAGGTCAGTCTCGGGAGAAGAGGTGTCCAGATACCATCCTCTTGAAAGAGTTCAAGTCGTAAGCAGGAGGAAATACAGATGAATGAAGATTGTTCCAGAGTTTACCAGCGTGAGGATGAAAGGTGAAGATGCTGGTTAACTCTTGCATAAGTGGTTTGGACAGTATAGGGGTGAGCTTGATTAGAAAGTCGCGTGAGGCAAGGCCGCGGGAGGGGGGGAGGCATGCAGTTAGCATGTTCAGAAGAGCAATCAGCGTGAAAATATCGATAGAAGATAGAAAGCGAGGCAATTTATTCACATGTGGCCATAGTAGTAGAAGAAGCAGTTGAAGTGGCAGTAGTAGTAGCAGCAGTAGTTGTAGTAGTAGTAGTAGTAGTAGTAGTAGTAGTAGTAGTAGTAGTAGCAGCAGCAGCAGAAATAGCAGTAATGATTTAAGTAGTGGTACAGTGAAACCATTTTAGCGAGTCCGTTGAGGCGTTGGCTTCCTTGGGTCCTGTCCTCCCTTCCGCTCTGCCACACAGTCCCAGCACCTGTCCCTTCCTCTCATGTGTCAGCTACAGGCAACACATGAGAGGAAGAGATGGGTGTTGGGACTGTGTGGCAGAGCAGAGGGGAGGAAAGAACCCTTGATGAACCAACGCCCCAATGGACTCGCTAAAATGGTTGCACTTTAATAGTAAGCCAAGTTGATACTGCATGCATGTGGGTTGCATATGCTTAGTGGTCTGAAAATTCTCTCTCTCTCTCTCTCTCTCTCTCTCTCTCTCTCTCTCTCTCTCTATCTCACAGGATGTCCCCCACAGCATGTTTACAAACCCCACAGACACATGCCCCCCAGATAAATAACACATGCCCCCCAGATAAATAAGATCCCCTCCCCTTTACTCTCTGAAGTTACTTCATTTCTGTTTTTGTCCAATTTTGCTTTGAATTCAGTGTGTGTGTGTGTGTGTGTGTGTGTGTGTGTGTGTGTGTGTGTGTGTGTGTGTGTGTGTGTGTGTGTGTGTGTGTGTGTGTGTGTGTGTGTGTGTGTGTGTGTGTGTGTGTGAAAAGCAGAGGGAGAGAGCATACCCCTCTCCCTCCCAGGCTTTGATCTGCAGAACAATAAAATGTATCAAGAAACATGTTAATAAATGAAATTTAAAAAAAATAACCGAGTCTTCCCCCTGAGAGAGAGAGAGAGAGAGAGAGAGAGAGAGAGAGAGAGAGAGAGAGAGAGAGAGAGAGAGAGAGAAATCTAAGTTTCCTTCAACATCAAAAACATAAAGGAGGAGGAGGAGGAGGAGGAGGAAACAGAGATGGAAACAGAAATGAAGGAATTGGGAAACATGAAAACGAAGGAATAGGTGGAGGAGGAGGAGGAGGAATGGAGAGGTACAGTAGGAAGGAAACAGAGCAGAACAGGAGGTGCAGAGAAGCCAGACGCAGGGGAATGATGGAAGAATATTCGGCAGGACAGGAAACACAGGACGAGGAAAATTAGGAGAGCAGGTAGAAAAACATAAAATGAACAATAAGGAGAGTAAAGAGAGGGAAATAAGAGAAAGAGGAGGAGGACCAGAAGGAAATGGGAAATGAACAGTAAGAAGGTAAGGAGAGGGTTATGAGAGGAAGAAGCGGAGAAGCAGAAGAGAAAAAAAGATAAATATTAGGAAGAAGAAAATTAAGGAAAAATGGTATAAAAGGGAGAGGAAATGATATAACAAAGAGGAGACATGAGGGAAGGATATCAGAAAGGAGGAAAAACATGAACAGAACAAACTATAAATTAGGAGGAAGAGCAGAAGGGTGGAGTTTGGAATGGTAGGAATCATGCACACCACTACCACTGTTACTACTACTACTACTACTACTACTACTGCTGCTACTACTACTGCTACAAATACTACTGCTACAAATACTACTGCTACAAATACTACTGCTACAAATACTACTGCTACAAATACTACTGCTACAAATACTACTGCTACAAATACTACTGCTACAAATACTACTGCCACAAATACTACTGCTACAAATACTACTGCTACAAATACTACTGCTACAAATACTACTACTACTACTTTAATGAGATTTTCTATTTTCTTTTTTCTATTACTCTCTCGGTCCCACACGTCCTCTGCGTGTATGGAAACACACGAGAAACTAATCACAACAAGGTGAGGGTATTCGCCGGCTGCCTGGGATTGAGCCCGCGACCAGCGTGACGGGAGAGCCACTCCTTACTACTATGTACGTACGTGTACGTAATGTACAGTCTGCGTCAATTGACTTTTCGTACCGCTTGTTTTCATAAGTAAATACGCGTTCCTTGTATACATACCTTGTTTTAACCGGTAAATAAATTAATAAAGACATTTGATTTTGCACAAAATACTCACCAATTGTGTAACTAATACTTGGTAGGGTTGCCATTCCTCTTGAGAACTTCTTTTAGGCGCTTGGGAAGAGATTCTGCGAGGCTCTTCAGATGGTCAGGATCAAGCGACTCCCAGGCCCTGCGCAGCTCTACCTCCAGCTTGGGCAAAGATGACGTGTCTTTTTCCCTCAACCTGGCTTTGATTATGGCCCAAAGGTTTTCGATCGGTGAAAGATCTGGAGAGTTCGCTGGCCAGTCCGTGATAAAATTAATACCACAGTCAGATAGCCAGTGTTTGATCAGTTTTGCCGTGTGTGGTGGCGCGCCGTCCTGCTGGAGAATGTCTGTGCCGCTCTTCTCAAAAGATGACTCCAAATGCTCGTTCAGAATGATGTAATAGGATTCTTTAGTCACAGTCTCATTTTGCGGTAAGATCACTAAGTCCCTAAGCCACCATAGCCAAAGCTGCCCCACACCATTAAATGCTGAGGGTGTCGTACAGCAGCGATGCGGTTCACAGCCAAGGGGTCTGAGTCCCGCGCGCGCCACACTCTCTGTCCTGATGTGTCACTCACACGGAATGTGGCTTCATCAGACCACAGCACCCTCTTCCAGCTCTCCAAGTTCCAGTCTTTATGTTCCTTAGCGAACAATACCCTCCTCTTCCTCTGTGAGTCATTTATCAGGGCTTTTTTCCGCGCCGCACTTTTCTGTAGCCAAGGTCATCGTGCAGCACCCGCTGAACAGTTCTAACGGACGCGCCACCGAGGAGGCTGGGATGTTGTTCCTTCAGTTTTCTTGCAGTGAGGGTCGGGTTACAGTCAATCTCCTCTTTAGCAGGTTCAAAGTCCGAGGACAGTGCTGCGAGCCCTGCCTCCCCCGTGTCCGTGTGCCGGTACCTTCACGCCTCCGCCATCCTTGAATCTTCTCACTATGTTCTGCACGGTTCTCGGCAGAATACCAGTGTTCTGACTAATTTCACTTGTTTTCAAACCTAATTTATGGTCCTCTATCACACGCACGATATCGTCATGAGATGTGTACTTTCTAGACATAACGATAAGGATGCAATTAACACATAATATCTCGCGAGTGCGAGCGAAAAAATAACAAAGCCAGCGGTGGAAAAAAACGGTGATTGCACACAAAACGGTTACACAAGTCACTGAGGGTGATGAGTCATAGCACCCCATATGAAGGAATCATTGACATGAGTTGCCAGCTAATTAATTTTTCTCGGCCCCATTTTCGTAGCCGTGTAAGAAGGGCATATCCGATTCGCGCCAATTGGAGTTTCGTACCTGCGCCCGCGAAAAGTCAATTGACGCAATCTGTACACGTACTACGTACAGAGTCGGCCAAAGATGTACCCCACTGGCTAAGTGGGTTCTGGGAGGCTCGTTCATCAGACATAGTCGTCGCACTACACTACTACTACTACTACTACTACTACTACTACTACTACTACTACTACCACGGCTACTGTTACTATAATTCTTGGTCCTGGGCAGAGTAAGTCTTGGGTCATCCTGCCTCTGCTGCTGCTGCTGAGTCTTGATTCCTGAGCTTCTGCCACTGTTACTGTCTCCTGCTGGCCAGCCACCTCACCTGTGAATGGCAAGAGGTGTGTAATGAGCGTGTGTGTGTGTGTGTGTGCGTGTGTGTGTGTGTGTATTTACCTAGTTGTATTTACCTATTTGAAGCTTTACAGGGCCTGGGCTTACGCTTGTGTGGTAGAGTCTCCGTATCTGTATTTGTCCGAGTTTTCCTTAAAGCTTTGCACGCTCTTCGCCGGTACTACATCCTCACTTAGTCTGTTCCAAACCTCTATATTTCTTTCCGGGAAGCTATATTTCTTTGTCTCTCAAGCATCCTCCTTTCCTCAATTTTTTACTATGTCCTCTTGTGTTCCTGGTGTTTATTCCTTCATTTAGTAGTAACCATTTATCTATTTCCATTTTGCTCAATAATTTATAAATTTTTATTAGGTCTCCCCTTTCTTTTCTTTGTTCCAGTGTTGATAGGTCCATTTCCTTTAATCTTTCTTCATATGTCAATCCCTCCAGTTCTGGAACCATTTTTGTTGCCATTCTTTGTATTTTTTCTAGCTTTTTTATGTGTTTCTTCTTATGAGGAGACCACACCGCCTCCACATATTCCAATTTTAGCCTAATCATAGTGGTTATTAACTCTTTCATCATATCCTTATCCATGTAGTGGAATGCTAATCCTTTATTTCTCACCATTTTATACGTATCACCGAATATCCTATTAACATGACTCTCATAATGTTGATTATTTTGTATTGTCATCATCATGATCATCATTTCATCGACGCCTGCTCCTAGGAGCTCCCACCAGGGATTGGCCACGGCAGAAGAGCTTCCATCTTTCTCTATCCAGACACTCCCTCCGTGCCTGCTCAAAGTTTCTCAAAGATCTTTCCCCCTCTACCTAACATACTCCTGCACCCTATCCCTTCATTTCACTGTAAGTCGTCCTCTAGCATTCCTTCCCTCTGTCTCACTCACATACACCCTTCTGGTCATCTTACTCTCCTCCATTCGCTCCATGTGGCCAATCCACTTTAAAGTCTGTCGCTTCACTTCTTCCACCACTCCACACTTCCTCCCTTCACCCCTGTGACACATTCCAAAATGCTCGTACACACTTTCATTACTCATTCCATCCATTCTACTCACACCAAAAGCACTCTTCAAATAGCTCATTTCCACTGTCTGCACTCAAGAACTCTGACTTTCATTCCAGTCCCACGTTTCACTTGCATATGTGAGGGTTTGTACTATTATTGTATTTCTCAAATCCCTCTTTACCTCCATGCTCATACATCTGCCATTCATGATTCGTCCCAAAGACCCTAGCACCCTTCTTCCTTGCAATGCCTTTTCTTTTGTCTCTCTCTCCGTACCACCATGCCTACACATAACTGAAGCAGTAACAAATGTACGGAAGTGGGGGCGGGGGGGTCAGCGGGAGGTGACGGAAGAGGGGGTAGCTGGAGCCCCCCCATCCCCACCCCCACACACCCTCTCGGGCTAGCGTACGGACGCGGGGGGGTGACGGGAGTGGGGGTAGTTGAAGGGTTAAGATAAGATCGCGGAAAAAAAGGGCTGGAATAACCGCAAGATTATAATCACGGAAAAGGGTAAAGACATTAGGTTAATGACCTGACTGGAATATACCGCCCCCCCTCCCCACTCACACAAACACACACACACACACACACACACACACACGCACACACACGCGCACACATCCCCTTTAATGCCTCCCGAATCACTGAAGAACTATTATGATACCGAAAATAAAATAAAAAAATCGCCATTGAACGTAAGACTCGATAAATTATGTAAGTTTTTGCTAGGTGTATTGTAGCATTATCGTCCTATTTCTCATTTCTTAACTAGTTTCTTCTTATTACTTTCCTCAACTTGTATATATATATATATATATATATATATATATATATATATATATATATATATATATATATATATATATATATATATATATATATATATATATATATATATATATATATATATAATTTTTTTTACTCCGGTTATTTGCCATCTAACCCTAAACACTGCAGCACTAAGTCTTTTTTTTCTGATTTTGCATTAATTAATCTCTTATATCTCATTTCTTAACTTTTCTTCTTATTTATTTTCTCAACTTACATTTCTTTATATTTTCTCCTGCTCTTCGGTGCCATATGACCTTAGACGTTGCCGCACCGAGTTTACCTTTTTCCCTAGATCAAGAGAACGCTCAAACGAAGGTAACCCAGAAATACCTCAGTGAGCCAGTGAGGGGAAGGAAGAGAGAGCGATGTGAGAGGGAAAGTGGTACGGAATAGACGTGGGAAAAGGCATAAAGTGAAAAAGGATCATGTGTGTGTGTGTGTGTGTGTGTGTGTGTGTGTGTGTGTGTGTGTGTGTGTGTGTTCCTCCCTCTGTTTCTTGAGAAATCTGCGGTGAGCTTTGGAAATAAAAGACAGGACCAAGGAGGTATTGAGAAAGACGAGGACAGAGAGAGAGAGTGTTCTTTTATCTCTTCCTCTCTTTTCTTCTTCTCCTCCAACGAGGGAAGAAAATATTTCGGATTTGTTGTTCACTAACAGAGAGGACATAATAAGCAACATTGAGGTTGGGGGTTCATTAGGTAACAGTGATCATAAGTAAATTAGATTTAATATTAAATGGGAGGATAGAGTCAGCAGAAACAGCACTTAATACCTGACTTCAGGAAGGCGGACTTCGAGGGGTTAAGAAAGCAGCTGCAAAAGGCTTAGGAGAGTAAGATCAGAAGTAGCTGAGAGCTTAAACCATAGGGTTCGTTATGTTGGGAGTATAGAACGTGTAAGAGTTACTTCTTCCTGGAGTTCACCATTGGAATACGCGTTCACCTGGGGGTTCTCCAACAATGTTTGAGCGAAACTGTAAGGATTCAGGAGTATTTATACCCAAATCAGCAAGAAGATATCCATAAGGACGTGAACATACAGCATATTTATATATATCTACAAACTGGTTTGCCTTCTCTTTTCCGAATATTTGTCTGCCCAGACAGTGAATTTGAGATAAATCTGACTTATTACCTTGGATAAATAAGTTGAGGAAAGAAATAAGAAGAAACAAGTTAAGAAATGAGAAATAAGAAGATAATGCTACAATACACCTTATAAAAACTTACATAATTTATCAAGTCTTACGTTCAATGGCGATTTTTTTATTTTATTTTCGGTATCATAATAATACTTCAGTGATTCGGAAGGCATTAAAGGGGATGTGTGTGTGTGTGTGTGTGTGTGTGTGTGTGTGTGTGTGTGTGTGTGGGGAGAGGGGTGGGTATATTCCAGCAAGGTCATTAACCTAATGTCTTTACCCTTTTCCGTGACTATAATCCTGCGGTCATTCAGGCCCTTTTTTCCGCGATCTTATCTTAACCTTTCAACTACCCCCACTCCCGTCACCCCCCCGCTTCCGTACGGTAGCCCGAGAGTGTGTGTGGGGGGTGAGGGGGTATATGAAAAAAAGTATAAGATGGGGGGGAGGGGGGCCTCCAGCTACCCCCTCTTCTGTCACCCCCCGCTGACCCCCCGCCCCCCACTTCCGTGCGCTCCCCCGCTCCAGCTACCCCCACTGATCCAAGGTATTTAAACTCATTGACCTCCATTTCTTCACCATTCTTGTATTGTCACTCCCAGATCTCTCTCTCTCTCTCTCTCTCTCTCTCTCTCTCTCTCTCTCTCTCTCTCTCTCTCTCTCTCTCTCTCTCTCTCTCTCTCTCTCTCTCTCTCTCTCTCTCTCTCTCTCTTCTTGAACTTTCTTTAATATTTCTCCATCTCCCATTCTATATGTCCATTTTGATCTTCCTTCACTCTTTCCCATTCCCATTACAAGACTTTTCTTCACATTGAATTCCTGAGTGGTTAGCGTTCCGGGTTCACATTCACCATGCCATGGACAACGTCGGTTCGAATCCCCACGCTACCACCTGGGATTTTTCAGTCACCGCCGAGTGGCCTAAGACTACCCACATGCTGTCCAAAAGACCACCCATCAACCCGGACTCTAGAAGAAACCGTCCAGTGAATCAAGAATGAGTTCCGGGGGGCAGCATGAGCCAAGCATAACTGGCGCCACTATAAAAATTGTCTGCGCCATGACGGGCTTAAGCCGACCATCTGGCCCCTGAAGAAAGCCTACCGGCGCTATAGGCGGGGATGTAAAAACAAAAAAAAAAAAAAAAAAAAAACTCCATTTCCAAATCTTGTTCAAGTCATCTTGCAGAATTTCACAGTCTTTACTGTTTCTAATATGTCTTAGCAGTTTTGCATCGTCAGCAAACCGGCTCATATAAATGTTTACTCCCTCCGGTATATCATTTACATATACTACTAGGAAGAGTACAGGTGTGTGGGTGTGTTTGTATGTGTGTGTGTATTTTCTCATTTCTTGACCCCTTGAATGCGTATTTCCTATAAGAAGACCTCGCCAAGCTACAGGAATGGAACAAAAAGTGTCTGCAACAATTAAATTAAGAAAAATATAATCCTGCACCTTGGGAGGGTATATCCAGCATGCCAATACCACATGGGAAACACTCCACTATCCACCACAGGGGCAGAGAAAGACCTGTGACTATATGTGACCAGGCTACCAGTGAAAGCCAAATCCTTGCCAATTGCATCAGGCAGGTTACAGCATAGAGTGTTGATCATTCTAACCTACCCACCTCTGCTTCTATCTCTCCTCATCCTTCTTACTGGTTTTACAGACTTCACTATCTTAAGATGGAAAGAACGGAAGAAAATGGCAATAACAACGTAATGGCGCTCATGGAATGCAATAATTACAGAACCAAGTTTACGTCCCTTAAGGGATGAGTTGCCTTATGTTACACACCTAATTTAGCAATGTGCATTGCATGGTGGGGAGACCAAAACAATATGACATATTCTAAAGGGGGTTCTAATGGGGGTCTGACCAAGCTATTGTACATTAAAAGTACTATTACAAAATCTATATCAGTAGGAGGTTTCTCTTAATGAAGCCAAGCATTTTGTTCACTTTGTTTGCTACATCAATGCATTGCTTGAGTTCAACGCCATGCATTCCATAATGAAACCTTATTTTTTTGTACCAATTTGGAGAACCTGACAGGGCATCTCCCAACTACCCGGCCAAGCTAAAATTTAATGCAAATCTTTTTGGAGGCTTTGTCTTCATCAGTGAGGACATACTAACCAATCTTTGTGTCATCAAATATACTAATAAGATTACAGAGTCACACATCAACGTCATTGGTGTAAATCATGAACAGCACTGGGCCAAGAACCGAGCCCTGAGGGACACCACTAGTGACGGGTGCCCACACAAGGTAAATCCATCTATTATTACGCTTTGCTGTCTGTTGGTCAACCAATATGCGATCCATTGGCATACTTTACCATCAATACCTAGCGGGTCTATAAAATAAAGTAATTTATGGTGTAGAACTGTTCAAAACGCCTTTTGAAAATCAAGATAGACTACGTCCAGTGATTTGGTAGTCTATGTCACAAGCTGAGAAAAAAGATGGTTATAAAAGGTTAATAGGTTAGATAAACATGTTCTCTTGTTACTTTAGCCATGTTCAGAATCCTTCATAAATGAGTGGCTTTCAAGGTGACTCACAATTTTGTCTGAATTATGCTCTCAAGTAGCTTACCTACTACTAATGGGCCTGTAATTATCCTGTACTTTTTTGTCACCTTTCTTTAAAATCTGTGTTATGTTAGCCATTTTCCAATCAGAGCAGACGATGCCTTGTTGGAAAGACATACTGAATATGGCTGTGGGATGGGAGTATTTTGCTCTCTGTCTCTCTAAGTAGTATAGGATTATACATAGTCTGGTCCTGGACTTATTCGTTCAAGGGATTGGAGAGCCTCAAAGACTTCGTCAGAAGTTATTTCAAAATCTGGCAAGGTCTGAGTAGGATCAACGTTAATACTATTGGTGTAGTAATATTACTAAATAATTTTACCAAAGTTGTCAATTCAGGATTTGTACAGTCTTCGAAGTTGCTGTCCAGGTCTGTAAGGAAAATGGTATTGCATTTATATTACTTTAGCCTATTCTTCACCTTTCATGTTAAGCACTGATAAGGGTAAATTAGTAAAAGTTATATTTAGCAATGCTTGATGCATATTGCAAAAAAAAAGTCATGTTGTGCTAAGAGCATATTACTAAAAATTGACATGTTGTACAAAGAAGTTATTACTTTATTGAATGACGCCCGAATTAGACTGTACAGGTGTACTATTTTTTTGTCACCAATAAAAAAATTAGTAAATAAAATTTGAAATTTACACTGCTTTTATTGCGTACTGACCAAGACTTGAGCTCCTGGGCTATATCAGAGAACAGCTTTAGCAGACGCTTGTGCTTGGGGCAGGCAGCATGTCCAGGCCGGGCTGGGCTTGTTAAGGGGGAAAGTCATTTTTACGGTCGTGTTCGGACATTTTGATCTCCTGCGGGCGTAATTTTTCGTCTAGACTAATGATTTGTTTATAGTTTAAACACTAGACTGTGAGGTACCCCTGATATAATTTTCATAAAAAATTGATGGATTTTTTTTTTAAAGTTTTATATATTCTCAAAAAAATTCGAATTCACAGAGAACTATTCAAAGTAAAGGAATATCCTTTATATGAGATTTAAAAGACACCCAACGGAACAATACTACATATTATCATTTGTATATCGCAAATAATAAGTGCACAAAACAAAATCAATTGAAGCGGTAATTTTTTTTTTAAACTACCGAAAAAAAAAAATCACAGATCCTACAAACTTCGACATTAACGAATCTCAATATCTAGTTTTGTAGATCATTATTTTCTGAGTATTATGCTGCAAAAAAAAAAAAAAATCGTCCCAATACAAGTCGAGATATATAATTCTTTACATAAAAAAATTCATTTTGAGAAAAACGCACTTTTATGTTTAAGTGACAATGTACGGTACAGAGATGTTTTCTAGCACAACACAACTATGTCTCGTTCCTTATCTAAATCTTCTGATAATGTTCAAGAGGTCAGATCTCCAAGGAAGCTCTTTCAGGTCATCTCAGGTCACTGCTACGGGGAAGGTGTGCTCACAATTGATTTTCCTCGAAGTAGATTTAGGCACCTTCATACGTTTCTTTGCAACCTCACTCCTCTTCACTACCTTTGCTTTCCGCTTCCTCATACGCTCTAACACTTGGCAGTGCGGCGCATTACCTCGGCACCAGCCTCGCAAGTTCATACTGAGATTCTAAAAAAAAAAAAAAAAAAAAAAAAAAAAAAAAAATCGACCGTAAAAATGACTTTCCACATTAAACTGTCCTGGAAGTCAATAAAAGGGTTAATAGGTGTGTGGGCCACCAAAAGTATAAAACAGTACACAAGGGGGGAGTTCCAACATTTAGAAGTTTATTACACAATTTTTGGACTACAGAAAGTGTTTGGACTAACAATAGAGATATGAATTAGTGCTTGAAATAATAAGAATTGTGTGGAGTGGAAGGCAAGAAACCGGAGGTGGAGTCACACTGCACCAGGAAATACCCGACACCTGAAAGCAGAGAGACGAGTGCCGGGAGAACAACTGGAAGGCCGTGGGTGACAGGTAACTGTCTTACAATAGGCTGGAAAGAACTGAAATGGCACCAAATGGCTGGGTGGAAGATGGACTGGGTGAAGGTGGAAGTTGAGGTTGACATTGTGGATTATACGGAGCAAAAGACCAGAGCAAAAGTTAAAACTACACATTTCATGAATGATAAAATGATAAGAACCGATTCACCCAACAATATTCAGAAACCACATACCATTTTTTAGCCAGCGTTACTAAAGCTTTTTTACTATTCAAATTTAAAAATATAAATTAAATATTCATAGATGTCCATCGCCAACATTTCTATTGCTTGTTTTTACTAACGTACTGATCTCACAATCTTAATACTCAGAAATTACTTTACACTAAAACATTAAAATATATATGAACGTTTAAGATACTTCTAGGACTGGCCGGAAAAAAAGCAAAACTGGGGCGAGGATTGGGCTGGACTGGAGGAGACTGGCGCGAGGAGTGGGCTGGGTTGAGGGGACTGGGGGAAATAGTGGGCTTGGCCGGAGGAGGCTAGGGTGAGGAGTGGGCTGGGCTGGAGGAGGCTAGGGCGAGGAGTGGGCTGGGCTGGAGGAGACTAGGGCGAGGAGTGGGCTGGGCTGGAGGAGACTGGGGCGAGGAGTGGGCTGGGCTGGAGGAGACTGGGGCGAGGAGTGGGCTGGACTGGAGGAGACTGGGGCGAGGAGTGGGCTGGGCTGGAGGAGACTGGGGCAAGAAGTGGACTGGGCTGTAGGAGACTGGGGCAATGAGTGGGCTGGGCTGGAAGAGACTGGGGCGAGGAGTGGGCTGGGCTGGAGGAAACTGGGGTAAGGAGTGGGCTTGGCTGGAGGAGACTGGGGCAAGGAGTGGGCTGGGCTGGAGGAAACTGGGGCAAGGAGTGGGCTGGGCTGGAGAAGACCAGTAGAAGTGAGTTGTGCTGGAGGAGACTGGTAGAAGTGGATTGGACTGGAAGAGACTGGTAGAAGAGGGCTGGACCGGAATATATTGCTCGAAGTGAGTCTGGCTTTAGGAAGTGGTAGAAACTGGGTGGAGACGCGGCTGGGCTGGACGTGGAGGCCGTGTTGTGCTGGCTTCCTCCCGATTGAACTCTTTGCCAGTCATGGCATTCAGGAGTTTTTTCACTTTTTTTGTTTTAGTTTACTTTTTCAGTCTTGATTATGGGTGATGGGGCACTCTGCCAAGTGCCTAACAATCACCCACTTTTTAGAGGCTGCAACCGAGGGTTCTTTTTAGGATGGTAGTGGTTCCCTTAAGGGCGATTGTTTGGATTTCTGTTGCCCTCGGGTTTCCTGGGATTTTAGCTAGATGGTCTTTGAAGTTCTTTTTCAGTAGGCCTGTTGCTCCGGCAATGACTGGCACAATCGAGATGTTCTTCAATTTCCAGTTTCTTTTCATATCATGCATCAGGCCTTGATATTTGGTGAACTTCTCCCTTTCAGCTCTGTTTAGCCCGCTGTCATGTGGGATACTGACCTCAACTATCATAGCCACTTTTTCTTTCCTGTTCCACACAACCAGGTCCGGTTTCACTGCAGCATTATCTAGGTAGGTAGCTGTTGGAATTACCTGGTCATAGTAGATGGTGTGCGTCTCATTTCCGGTGATTTTCTCTGGCTGATGTTCCCACACTTTGCTAGAGCACTTGATGTTCAGGCTGTTGCAGATGGTCCAGTGTAGGTATTTGCACACTTCATCGTGCCTGACTGTGTAGTAGCCATCGGCTAGCAGAGTCTGGCAGCTGCAGATCAGGTGGCTCACACTTTCAATTTCAGTGTGGCAGAACCTGCATTTGTTGTTGTTACTGAGACCAGCCATTTTTTTGAAAGCGTTGGTCATTATGGCCTGGTCTTGTGCTGCCATTATCAGCCTCTCCTGATCGTAGTGGAGGGTTCCTTTGATGAACCAGTTCAGAGAGCTCTCCTTGTCAATGTAATGTTTGCAGAGCTCTTGCAGGAAAAACTTGGCACGTTGGTGTTCTGCCCACTCAGTTAAGTTGGTGTTCTGGAACTTCCTGGTGAATTTTGAACGGCTCTTTCTGGCCATTTTGGTGGCTGGTGTGTTTTCTGTTTCCTGCTCATCTACTATACAATCCTGTCCAAAATGCTGGGCCAGCTTAGTAATTGAGGTGTTTTTGCTGGCTTTGTTGGTGTGGTGTTCCCGGACCCTGGCAATGTTTGGACTTAGGGAGCTTCTGAGGTATTGGCCGATGCTCACCATAGTGGCTCTGTGTTGGTGGTTAACTTCAGACAGTCCTAGGCCTCCCTCTCTTCTTGGCATAATTATACAGTCTTGGAAGGCACTGATTTCTGTAGATGACCTTGTGGAGTGTTAAAGTTTTCCTTGTTTTTACATCTAATTTATTTATTTCGGTTTGAGGCCAGTCAATAATGCCAAAGCTGTAACTTAGCACTGGCATGGCAAGTTGGTTTATGGCAGTTATTTTGTTTTTGTTGGTGAGTTGCGTCTTGCAGATCTTCTTCAGACGGCTGAGGTATTCACTGCCTGCCTTCTTCCTCATGGTGGTATGCTGTATGCTGTCATTTTCCTCAATGCCAAGGTATTTGTATGGCTCATGCTCCATTAGGTCTCTGATTTCACTGGCCTCGTCTAGCTGGATGTTCTCGGTGTGGGTCTTTTTTCCACTGCGCATTGTGCATTTGGCACATTTATCAAGGCCAAACTTCATCCCGATGTCATTGGAGAAGGTGTGTACAGCCTGGAGCAGTTGGTGGAGTTCTGCGTCAGAGCTTGCATAGAGCTTAAGGTCATCCATGAACAGTAGATGGTTCACTGTTTTGTTTGGGTCTTTTTTGCGAGTTTGACTTAGGTTGTACCCACTTTGGCACTTATTTAGGAGCTTACTGAGAGGGTCTATTGCCATACAGAAGAGAAGGGGGGATAGGCTGTCTCCTTGGTAGATTCCTCTTCTTATTCTGACCTTGGGGATGATGGTTTTCCCTTTGGTGTGGCTGAGTGTGATGTTTGTTTGCCACATTTGCATTTGTGTTGCCAGTGCTTGAGTGATGGTAGGGTGGACTTTATATAGCTCAAGACACTGTAGTATCCATGAGTGTGGCACGCTGTCGAATGCTTTTTGGTAGTCGATCCAGGCCACACTCAGGTTTCTTTGGCGTTTCTTGCAGTCTTCCAAAAGTGTTTTGTTAAGAAGAAGCTGATCTTTGGTACCAAGGCAGCTTTTTTTGCACCCAGTTTGCTCTTTCTCTAAGTAGTTGCCGGAGGATAGATGTTCATAGATGTTCTCGGCGATTAAGCCTGTGAAGAGCTTGTAGGTGGTACTGAGGCAGCATATTGGTCGGTATTTATTTGGGAGCTGAGTTTCATTGTTCTTTGAGGTTAGGCTGGTGTCTCCCTTCAATAGCCATGATGGTGGGGCCTCTTTTTCCTTCAATAATCTGTTGAAGCAGTTCTTGTAATGTTGGTGGAGGGCAGTTAGTTGCTTCAGCCAGAAGTTGGAGACCTTGTCAATGCCAAGCTTTTTGTGGTTGGCAAAGTGTGACAATTTTCTGGCTATTTTCTCTGTTGTTATTATTAGCTCTTGCATTGCAGGCTTGTCCCCATTTATTTCCTGAATGTCTCCTATCCACTTTGCTGTTTGGTTGTGTGTTGCCACATTTTCAAACAAAGGTCTCCAATATTGCTCCAAGTCTTGCTTCTCGGGTGGTCTCTCCACTACAATTGGTTTCCTTATAAGTGTTCGGTACAAGGTTCTCAGGTTTGTGCCGAACTGTTGATTTTGGGCTCTTGAGTTCTCCTTTTGTTCTTTATTCTTAATTCTCTTTGCCAGGGCTGGAATTTTTCCTTGGAGTTCCCTGGCAATGTTGGTAAGCTGGTTGCTGTCTTTGATGTTGTATTTCTTGCTTATTCTATCAATAGTTCTTTTCAGCCTGCCCTGGTCTCTGGGGGCTCTCAGGTATTGTTTGATTTGGCTCAACTCTTTCCTGTGCAGGTTGATTTGTCTTTGCAGTTTGAGCTTCCAACCAGGTGTGCGTTGGGGAGCTCTGGGCTTTTCTTTCTTGCCGAACATAACTTTGTTGGGGTACATTTTCTGGTTACAATAAAGACCAGCTGCTTTTTCACCAGTATGTATACGAGTGTGTTTTTTGAGGCTATTCTTCGTACTGAAGCTTCTCCCACACTGATGGCATTCATGAGGTCTTTCTCCAGTGTGTGAAAGGGTGTGTCTGTTTAAATGGCTCTTCCTATTGAACCTTTTGCCACACTCTTGGCATTCATGAGGTCTTTCACCAGTGTGTGAAAGGGTGAGTCTGTTTAAATGGCTCTTCCTATTGAACCTTTTGCCACACTCTTGGCATTCATGAGGTCTTCCACCAGGGTGTGAAAGGGTGTGTCTCTTGAGGTTACTCTTGTAACGGAAACGTTTGCCACAGTCATGGCATTCATGAGGTCTTTCACCAGTGTGTGAAAGGGTGTGTCTCTTGAGGCTACCCTTCCTATTGAATCTTTTGCCACACTCATGGCATTCATGAGGTCTTTCACCAGTATGCATACGGTTATGTCTGTATGGGTTACTCTTCACACTGAACTTTTTGCCACACTCATGGCATTCATGAGGTCTTTCACCAGTGTGTGAAATTTTGTCTCTCTTGAGGTTACTCTTGTAACGGAAACTTTTACCACAGTCATGGCATTCATGAGGTCTTTCACCAGTGTGTGAAAGGGTGTGTCTCTTGAGGTTACTTTTCTTACTGACCCTTTTGCCACAGTCACGGCATTCATGAGATATTTCACTAGTGTGTGAAAGGATGTGCATATTGAGTCGACACTTGTAACGGAAACGTTTGCCACACTGAATGCATTCATGAGGTCCTCCACCAGAGGGTGTGGGTGTATTTGTTGAGGTCAGCCTTCCCAGGGAGTCTTTCACCACACTCTTGGCACTCATGGTTCCCTTCGCCAGTGTGTGCAAGGCTGTGTCTGGTGATCTTGCTCTCGTTTCAAATCTTGTCACACTCCTGACTCAATCTTTTCCTTTCCTTTGTGGCCGAGATGCCAGCAGCATGGTTTGGTGGTTCTCTTGATCATCACAGCATTGGCAGCCTGCTGCTGCTGGTCCTGCCCGGCCACGCAGCCTGCAGGGCACCAGTACTTCTGCTGCGAGGCGCTGGCAGGTCTTGCAAGAGGCTCCGGCTGTGGCCCAGGGTCAGCGATGCACCAGGGAGTCCTGGAGGCGGAGGCTGTGAGGACAGTGCCGAGCACAGCACCAGCCTCAGACCCTCCCTCCAGCACCAGCACTAGCCTGGACGTGGAGACAGGTTTGTGCTGTGCTGGCCTGCACGTGTTAAACTGATCTGGAAAGAAATAAAATGGTCAAGAAATTGGTGGCTGAGTCAGTTGGAGATTGTCAAATTGTAATAAAGCAATGGGAAAAAATTGTGAGCACATGTGTGGCTGGAGCAGGTGGAGAAATGCAGTCAGTGTAATATGACATACGGAAAACTATATGCAAGGTAAGGTAAGTGGAAAAACAGGTAAACTAATATAACTATGGATACTAACAACAGGGGGGTGGAAGACCAATTTAAGGGTGGAGTGGATGGAAATGAAGACTGAAGGGAGAGGTGGAAGGTTATGCTGCACTAAGAGACAGTGGACGGCAAAGAAACAGGTGGAAGAATTTAAGGAAAGACAGTGAGTGGAAAAATGGATTGAGTGACTAATTGGCATTAATGTATTTTTGGTTAGGAGATACATTTTAGGTGGAATGGGTGGATATGAAGTGTGGAGGTGGAATTTTAAGACGAGGGCTTGGTGGATTATACAAAACAGAAAAGAAACGGCATTGCACAAGTGGAGGGGCATTAGAGGATGCTGGTGGGTGGATGTGGAGGTGAAAGGCAAGATGTGGACTAGGTGGGGAGGAATGTCACGGCCCGTCAACAAACTACTACCAAGGCGGATGAGCAACTGGTGGAAAGGCAACAGGATACTACTGGGTGGATGTGGAAATAAACCTCAGATAAATTTCTACATTGTCACCGGCGGGACACTGTTGAACGAAACATTCTGGCAGTTTTCGGTGTTGTGAAATAATCTGCTAACTGTTTGTCGCAAATCATTAAATCGCTAATAAGCCATTAATCACTAATAAAACGAGATTTTTAAAAGCCTGCTGAACACTCGCAGCCGCCGCCGAAAATATCTTGCTGAGAGGTTGAACTTGCTTACTGTTTTTATACACCAGGTATTCGTTATATGCGAGGGTTACGTTCTGCAAAAAGTTCGCATAATGTGAATTCGCATATATCGAACCTATCATCGCATTAATTATAGGGGGTTATGTTCCACGACCCGTTTTCGAACCCTCTAACTATTTATTCCGGCACCTTTTCACAATTATAAAACACTTAAACAACAATAAAGCACATTAAATACAGATGAACTGTAAAATATAATATAAAAATACATTGTAAACAACCAAAAAAATAGAAATTGTATTCACTTAATTTAGGATCAGAGGGAGGAAAAGGTTAATTATAGGTGAGGAAAGTGCGGGGAAACATTTGCACCCGCCGCCCTCTAGTGCAAGTCGGCCACCTCACCTCACCAACCACTCGCACCAGCGCCGCTACTCGCATAATAGCGAGCTTTTCTCGCATAAAACGAATACTTGGCACATTTACGTTAGTCGCATATGAGCGAATTCGCATATTTCGAACTCGCATATATCGAATACCCGGTGTATTTCACTCACTGCTCACAAAGATCACAAGTGGGCAAACTAGAACAAAACCAGGCAAATTAATGCTTTTCTGCGCGCATGCATGGTGGACAGCACAGCGACTTATTTCTGCGAGGAAGTATTTCTCGCAACACGGCCCGCGTAGTGGACCGCCGCCGCTATAATTGTCCCGTCCTGCGTCGCGTGTTCCCGCCGCCCCGCGCTGCTTGCCGAATAAGTTTAAATTACCCAAACAACTTTACGTAACCTACCTAGCGGGAGGGCTTCCCCCCTCGACACCCCTTCTATATGCGACGGAAAAGCAATGAAATGCCCAGAATGTATCTCTTACTACACTCCCACACGACCATAGCGTGTAACGAAACACGGGAGAAATTTATCCAGACAAGGAAAAGTTTTGCCGTCGCCGGGGATCGAACCCGCGACCAGCGAGACAAGAGAGGCACTTCTGAACCAGTCGGCCAAAGAGGTACAGAACCCCCCTCGCAGAGTGAGTTAGGCAGGCTCGCCCATCAGGCAAGTCGCTGCACTACAGCAATACGGCAGTCCCTGCTCCCTCCCTCCCTTCCCTCTTCCAACACTACCATGACGGTCGCGAATGACACATATATACGAAAAAAAATCATATCTCTAGAAAGAGTGATTTGCGACGGCAAAGCAAGACGGCAATGTGCTCTATGGACACTAAGGCCCCCTGCACATGAGCGGTTTTCTCCCGCGGAGTTTTCCCGCGCGGTTTAGAAATCGATGAAATTCAACGAGGCCCTTCACACGCTGGCCGCGCGGCTTAATTCCCGCGCAGCAGTGATTTACCGGCCGCGTGCAGTGCCAACCCGCGCGGCGCCAGGCGGCTCAGAATACTGCAGAAGTCTATGGAGCCCTTCAGACGGGAGGTTTTTCCCCGAGCGGCAGTCGTGGTTAATCTGTGGCAGAAGTTCAGTTTGCTCACAATTTCTTCAGATGTAGATGATGACATGCGGAAATAATTGAAAAAGTTTTCTTCATCAACTTTCAGGTCAGAATATAAAGTGTAGAATGCCCCTTGAAGGAGCCTAGGGCTGTTAATGGGGAGGTCCACTATTTACATGGTCACTTCTTTTTTAACACCCTGCTCATTATATACACATAAACCACTCTCTTCTTTACGTCCTCCATCTCGAACAAACACAGGCAAACTGATAAGTATTCTGTGCACTGCTGCAGCCGAGCCGCACAGGAAACCGCTCGTGTGAAGACATGCGCGGCCATACTACCGAACGGGAGAAAACCGCTCGTGTTTTGGGACCTAAATCCTTCATAGAGCACCAAGGGTCCGTGGCTGTGAAAAGGGTGAGAATCTAGAATAATGTCCTTAAATATGTGTGAAATGATTTTGGTTGGGGAGAAAATAAACAAAACGCAGATAATTAACGACATGGCGGCTGATTGTGTGGATGAGCATTGGACGAAAACGTGCTATTATAATGGAGGTACAGAAGAGGAAGCAGTTGGGTGGACGTTGACCCCAGGAATGGCTGGAGTGAGTTAGGCTGGTTAGGTACAAGTAAACAATGCACACAGATACTGGCATTAAAACATATCCTGACCCTGAAAACATCGCTCCCGAGCCTCAACACAGATTCACAGCCTTAACTTAACCACAGTGCACGACACTCACCGTCACCTGAACGACAAGTGTCTCCGCTGCCTCCACACCGTCCCCACAGCCTTCACACGCCGGGTTCCCTCCCTGACTGACAACTGTTCTCCTCCTCTCCTCCCTTTCGCGCTCCCCCTCCCCTCCCCTTCCTCTAGGATTGGTTATTACCCCTACTCTCCTCCATTCCTTTTCTTTTCTTCTTCAACTACATAACTATCACCACTTCTTCCTCCCGCTCCCTCTCCATAATATCATAATAACCCTTTTTCTCTCTCCTCCTTCTCCAACTACGTAGCTATCACTTCACCTTTCCTCCTCCCTGTTTCCTAATTACTTCCTCCTAATGCTCCTCCTCCTCTTCCAACTACATAACTATCAATTCAGCTTTTCTTCCTCCATGTTCCTCAGGTACCTCCCACTCTCCTCCTTCATGCTTCCTGCTCTTCAAAATACACAACTATCACTTCACTACTTCTGTCTCTTCCTTTTCTTCCTCCTCGTTTCCTCATTATCACCTCTTCCTCCTGTTCCTCCTTCATAATAACTTACCACTGCTCGCCATTCTCTCACTATACAACCATCACAACCTCCTCCTCCTGTTCAGCGCCAACCCTCGGAGGGAGGAGAGAGACCGGCACTGTGCTTGCATGGCTGTGGACGAGCCCTGCAGAGGTGGACAGGGCCAAGGGAAGTGTGTTAGGGCAGGGCTCGCGGGGTGTAGGCAACAGGCCGGCTACAGCTGCGCCTGCTACTGGACAAGAGGGAGTGACGTGACTTTTGTGTAGCTTAAGGATGAAGAGTAAGGCATTATACTGCACCATGCAACTCTACGCCCCTGCTGTCTCGCCTTCTTCCCCGCCTGTACCTCCCCCACTAACCCACTTCCCCTTCTTGCTGTACCCTTGATTAAGAAAAGGCAGTATGGGGGCGGCGATGGTGAAGAAACTAGGAGACGGAAGAAAATGGGGAGGAGGAGGAGGAGGGAGGAAGTTGGAAAGTTTCGTTTAGTCGACGCAACTTCTGTTGTCATATGCCGGAGAGAGACAGAAAGGGAAGGAATTATAGAAGGGAACAGATCCCAGGAGACGGGACACAAACCCCGATTAAACCTGGTACCCATTCACTGCTGGGTGGACAGGGGCGTAGGGTATCGGAAAAGCTGCCCAATTTTTTCCACTCCGCCCGAGAATCGAACCTGGGCTCTCTCGCTTGTCAGCCGTGTGTGCTAACCACTTCACCACGAAGCCCCTTTGCTATAGTACCAGCCCACCAATATTTCGACTCTTGTAAATCCATTCTGTCTCCACCCACCCAGCGCCACCCACACACGAGAATTCAGTTAGTCGATCGTTCTTGGTCTCTGTCGGTCCGTCTCTGACGCACACCCACACGCACACCCACTCGCACACACACACACACACACACACACACACACACACACACACACACACACACACACACACACACACACACACACACACACACACACACACACACACACACACACACACACACACACACACACACACAAAAAAAAAAAAAAAAAAAAACTGTAAGGGATAATTTGTTGAAAGGGATGTAAAGTAACGAAGTGAGTACCTATGAGAGGCTATAACTCCTCCCCTCCCTCGTTGGCTCCTTGCTTCACTATTTCTAGTATGTTTCATATGTTCGTTCAGCGCCCAGTAGTAGGTTTCATTTCAGTTGACTAAATAATCGGAGCCCCGAACCTCCTTTACCTCCTGTGACAGTGACTTATGACTTGGTGTGTGTGACTACTGGGCACTGGAGTTACATTTAGTGTTTGTTTGTATAGTGTCTTTTTGGTGGTGTTAACTTACGTTGCTGCATTGTAACTATTGTGTCGGGCAATAATTATTTCAACGTGTTTAATTTTGCCAACACCGGTAGTCTGCCTGCGGTGTAGGATATTTCTTGTTGTATTGTTGCTGACATATCAGCCCTGTTATCTTTTCTTAAGTTGTGGCATTGTTATTGGATGCAATAGGCCTTCGGTACCGTCTCTCGTACCGAGGCAGGCTCCTTTTGTTATTTTACTTTCGTTCCTTGGCGTGATTTATATCAGAGTGACTTAGTTATTTATATTAAATTAATGATTTATCTTAGCGTTTTCAATTATTCCGTTGCGTGACTATACCTCTCGGGTATAGTATTGGTAGTCTCGGATTGGGAGGTCTTGGCCGCCTAACAATCGACAACTCTTGAGAGTCCTCGCACCACCTCTTCGTGGCGTGATTGGAGTCAACGAATCACGAGACTAACCTGACGAGTGGTTAAAAACACCCTCGCCCTAACAACGCACTCTCACACACACGCACTCTCACACACACACACGCACTCTCACACACACACACGCACTCTCACACACACACGCACTCTCACACACACACACTCTCACACACACACACTCTCACACACACACACTCTCACACACACACACTCTCACACACACACACTCTCACACACACACACTCTCACACACACACACTCTCACACACACACACACGCACTCTCACACACACACGCACTCTCACACACACACACACACGCACTCTCACACACACACACGCACTCACACACACACGCACTCTCACACACACACGCACTCTCACACACACGCACTCACACACACGCACTCTCACACACACGCGCACTCACACACACACGCACTCTCACACACACACGCGCACTCACACACACACATGCACTCTCACACACACACGCACTCTCACACACACGCACTCGCACTCGCACAGTCGCACGCGCACACGCAAACGCACACGCACATACACACACACACACACACACACACACACACACACACACACACACACACACACACACACACACACACACAGGCGACTCGGTAGTTTTGTGGTGAATAACAGAGTAAAGATTCTACCACCCACCTTAACATGGAACTTTGTCATCGTCAAATGGTTGGCGCTTGGACCTTTTCTTTATTTTTTTCTCTAAGAATGTTAATAATAGTGAGCAGCGTCTTCACGACACGTCACAGCGTCAGCCTCTTCGCCGTACACGCCACAGTTAACAACGCGATTAGTGTGCTCTTTAACATATTTTTATGCGCTAGTAATCAAGTTTCCCGCTCATTTATCCCCGATTTGATCAAAATGTGTGATGCTCTTCCAAATAAGATTGTTTCTCTTCTTTTCATTGATAAGTTTGAAACAAAAGACAACACCCAGCTGTTGTCATTGATAAGTTTGAAGCAAAAGGCAACACCCAGCTGTTGTCATTGATAAGTTTGAAGCAAAAGGCAACACCCAGCTGTTGTCATTGATAAGTTTGAAGCAAAAGGCAACACCCAGCTGTTTTCATTGATAAGTTTGAAACAAAAGACAACACCCAGCTGTTGTCATTGATAAGTGTGAAGCAAAAGGCAACACCCAGCTGTTGTCATTGATAAGTTTGAAGCAAAAGGCAACACCCAGCTGTTGTCATTGATAAGTTTGAAGCAAAAGGCAACACCCAGCTGTTGTCATTGATAAGTTTGAAGCAAAAGGCAACACCCAGCTGTTGTCATTGGTAAGTTTGAAGCAAAAGGCAACACCCAGCTGTTGTCATTGATAAGTTTGAAGCAAAAGGCAACACCCAGCTGATGTCATTGATAAGTTTGAAGCAAAAGGCAACACCCAGCTGATGTCATTGATAAGTTTGAAGCAAAAGGCAACACCCAGCTGTTGTCATTGATAAGTTTGAAGCAAAAGGCAACACCCAGCTGTTGTCATTGATAAGTTTGAAGCAAAAGGCAACACCCAGCTGATGTCATTGAAAAGTGTGAAGCAAAAGGCAACACCCAGTTGTTGTCATTGGTAAGTTTGAAGCAAAAGGCAACACCCAGCTGTTGTCATTGGTAAGTGTGAAGCAAAAGGCAACACCCAGCTGTTAACTCGCTAGGCATTGCTTCTGTTCCCAGGTTTTTTCCTTCTTACTTTACTGTCACCTTTCTCTTATTTTTCATATCCATGTTTGCTCATCGAGGCGACTTTGTGTGGACCTATTTCAATTTTTTCCCTTGATGCTCTTTCGTGGAACTCAATTATATTAATATTAGCACTGACTGGAATTGGAAGAAATGGATTCGAATTCTGATCTGTTCAGAATATAATGGAACCCAAATTTGAGAGAGATAGCGAGAGAGAGCGAGAGAAACTGAAAAAAACACCCCCGCCACACCCACACAGTACTCTCACCCACATCTTTTCCCATATTTACACTCCCTTACACCCCTCTACCACCCCCACACACCCACACTCTTCCATGCCCCACACGACCCCTCTAACACCCTCCCCCCATAATCCCCTACCCCACACACACACACGCCGCCAAACCAGTGACGACATCAACACGGCCAGCCCGGCGCGTCGCCCGCCGCAACAAATGAAATTATAGTTATCCGCCGAAACGAAGGCAAAGAACAGTCGTTCCCTCGCCGCCGCGCCGCTTTGCCGCTCGTTCCGCGGAATGGAAACGATGAACGCGACGCAAGGCGGCGAGAAATAAGGAACAGAAATGCGTTCGCGGGAAATACGAACAGCAACGGAACTGATGAATTGATGCGCGCCGTGGACGAGGTAATAGTAATAACAAGGGAGTGAAGTAATGATGGAATGGAAATATAATAACTATACATAATGGATAAATAGATAAGAAAAGAGGAAAAATATAAAGAATAAATAAATAAAGGGAGTGAAACTAAGTGAATGAAAGGGAATAAGGGAGTGAAATATAAGGAAGTGAAATAATAATGAAATGGAAATACGTTATAAGAATGATAGGAAAAGGGATAACGAGATGCAATGAAAAAGAAATAAAGGTGTTGACGGAAAGTGTACCACGCAAACAATGAATGGATAAGGAAAGTGAATAATGAAGTGAAATATATTATAAGATCGACAGGTGAGTAATAACCTGCGTGTCTTCTTACATTTACAGTTCCGAATTCCTCACACGTTCTTTTTTCTGCGCCACCGTTTTATTTTCCTTCTTCACACTCGAAAAGTTTATATATTTCTTCACGGCTGTCCGAACATACTTACATTTACATATTTTCCTGCTCGTTTTTCCTGCGTCTCTCAGTCCCGTCACGATGGCTTCACCTCGCTTCCTCTCTCCCTCACGTTAGCCTCCCTCGCTCTCTCCCTCTCTGTCATCTTTGTCAGCCTCATTGCCTTCCTTCTTTTTTCCTCACTAAAAGTTTGTCTCCGCGCTACACTTCCTCCCTTCATCCTCCCTTCCTTTCCATCCTTCACCCCAGTTTCGTCTGCCTCCTTCCCCCTTTCGTCTGCCAGCTTCCCTTCTTACCCTCCCCTTCACCATTATTTCCTTTCCTTCCTTCCTTTCATAACGTTTCTCTGACTCACTCTCTAGTTTCCCTTCATCTTCTTTACTCTTCCTTTCTCCTCACTCTCTCCCTCACCATCCTTATTTAGTGTACCAGCCTCCCTTCTCACTCTCCTCACCATCGTTTCCTTCATTGCTTCATTCCATCTCTTCGTCCGCCTTTCCTTCTCTGACTGTAATTTTATCTACCTCTTCCACTCCTTTCAGTCTCTCTTCCTTCACTTTCCATGGCTCTTTGTCTGTTTCTCTTCCTACACTCGCCATGATTGCACTTCCCTGCTTCATTGTTTCTTTCACTATAGTCTGTTCACTTAAGTCTGACCCAAGCTGAGAACATAAACCCAAGCGTGTTCGTAAGCACAGTGCAGATTACCATGAAGTGCTGCGTGAGATAAACACAGACAGAGGTTAAAGAAAACTTGGAAGCCAAAGCAGTAGCCAATCAGCACTCAGCTTGCAAACACACTTAGGCTTATGATGTCAGCTTGGGTCGGACTTAAGTGAACAGACTTTACATCATTCAGTTTCTTCGTTCCTTCTTGTGATCATAAGTTTATATCCCACTTTCACTTCCTTCTGTCTTTCTCTTCCTACATTATTTTCCTTCTCTGCCAAACACACTCCCTTACACCCTCACATCCTTACCATCTGCTCGCGTCACTTCCTCTTCACTCTCTCATCACCGGACACCATCTTCTCCCTTCAGCATCCTTCCCTCTACCTCCTCACCATCTTTCATCTCCTTCCATCATTCCTCATGCAACCTTTTCATCTCCCAGCCTCACTCACTCCCTACTTCCCTCACTATCAATTTTCATCTCCAGCTCCCTCTCTCCCTCCCTCCTGGCTTGCTATCTACCCTCTTCACTCCGTACACTACCATTTCATCTCGCAGCCTCACTCCCTTCCATTCTCTCGCTGCAGCATCAGCATCAGTGTTGCCAAATTAGCGGTTTTCCCGCTAAATCTAGAGGTTTTGTTTGAAATCTAGCGGGAAAAAAAATGATTTAGCGGCTAGCGGGATTTCTAGCGGGATTGCAAAGGTTTTATATCTCAAATTAAAAAAAAGAACGTTAAATATAATACTATATTTTTTTTTTCAATTACGTTGCTAACTCAAAAATTACGGTCAATATTGTTGAGAAAATGCGAATGGTTCGAACTTTGATTTTACGTGTGAGAGAAATTCTCAGAAATATGTCTGTATTTATGAGTGTCTGTACGAGATTGAATCATGTTCGTGTGATAAAAGATTGGTTCCTGTCGTGTGTGTCACTCCTCGGCCCTCGCTTGCTGAGGCCTGAGAGACCACAAACACGATCAGTTCCTGTATCACGCCTCACCCGTTGAGTCGTCCAAGCGCCGGCTGGCTACAGTACGTGTTTATTAGACAAATAGGAAGAGAGGATAAATAAGCAGTGAAGTGAAACTGGTAGGAATGTGTTGCACTCGTGTCATAGTCGTGTGCATTATGTGTCACTGTCGCTGAGGTGAACCGAGAACTTGGTCGGTCCGACTGTGAGCATTCCTGCCCAGCTCTTGATAACTGTGGACTTACTACTGAGTGATCAAATGTATTGTGGAGGCGAACGGTGGAGCTGTGGCCTCAGAAAATTAATGGTACCATGTTAATTATGTGTATTAGTATTCAGTGATCAATATTATTGTGGAGGTACCACACACTGTTGAACCGTGGCCCCTTATAGACGGTTTAGTTTTGTGTTTGTCGTTATGCCGACAGTTGTACATGTATGTTAATGCGTATTTCTTTTTAGAAACAGGATATAACGAAAATGCCTAGGCCACAGTACCATCAGAAATTCCGTAATGAGTGGCTGAAAGACCCCCAATTAAAAGATTGGTTAATAGATCATGTGACAGAAAAAGGCAGTGTCCCGAAGTGTAAATTCTGCCATTGCTTATTGGCACCAAAACTTTGTGATTTAAAGGCCCATGCTAAAACCAAGAAACACCAAAGTAATGCGAAACCCTTTTCGAAATCTCGGCAGCCAGCACTACCATTCCAGCCTCTGAGAAAAACAACTGAAACACAGATAGCTGAAGGACGAATGGCTATGTTTGTAGCACATACAGCTGTTATTACAAGTGATCATTTGAACAACTTGTGCAAAGGTTGTTTCACGGACAGCATGACAGCATCAATGGTGCAAATGAAAAGATCTAAGTGCAGTGGCATTATCAAGAATATTTTGTATCCCCATTTCATGGAGGATGTGACAGCTGCAGTGGGAGAAAAACATTTCAGTTTACTTATAGATGAGTCCACTGATATTAGTGTCCACAAATATTTAGGCATGGCTATAATCTATCATGATGAAGTTAAGGAAAAAATCATTTCTACATTTTTAAGTCTTACAGAACTAACTGATTGCAATGCAGATGCTATAATTAATAGTTTAAAGGACACTCTAGAATATTTTGGCTTGAATCTGAAAAAGTTGAGAGGAATTGGAACAGACAATGCAAGCGTAATGGTGGGTGTTAATAACGGAGTGTATAAGAAACTGAAAAGTGAAGTACCAAGCCTCATTCTAGTACGGTGTGTCTGTCACTCCCTTCAGCTATCAGTGTCTGCAGCCGCAGCTGAAGCATTGCCAAGGAATGTGGAGTTTATAGTTAGTGAAACATATAATTGGTTCTCTCGATCATCTACAAGACAGCTTGCTTATAAGCAGCTATATAACTTAATCAATGATGACCATGACCCATTGAAGATTGTTCAGTCTTGCCAAACTAGGTGGCTGTCCATTGCAACTGCTGTTGAAAGAATTCACAATCAGTGGCTTGAGCTCAAGACTCATTTTGGCATAGCACGTACCAGTGAAAAGTGCTTCACAGCTGAAATGTTGTATTCCATGTTCAAGGATGAAATAAACCTGGCATATATTAAGTTTCTGTTGCCTGTGTTAAAAGACATTCAGAGAGTTAATAAGTCTTTCGAATCAAATGATGCTGACTCAACAAAACTTCTGAGTGACCTGATAATGTTAATCAAGTCACTCATAAGGAAAATTGTCCTCCCAACTAAAGAAATAGATCCTGTAGAAGGAAATTTTGAGGATGCTATTGATCCCAAACCATACTTGGGCTATGATTTTGAAAAAGAAGTAGAAGCTCTACAAGAGAAAGGCTTTTCAAAGCAGGATGAAATGGCTCTAAGAGGAAGATGTACCAAGTTCCTGACTATATTAGTGCATCAAATCAGACAGAGGCTTCCCAGTAACATCAACACTCTTGAAAAGATCTCTCTCCTATCAATAAGCAATGCATTACATGCAGTTAAAGAGCCATTGACTCCATTGCTTGAATTATTGCAGACAACCTAACAGAAGATTAGTGTTATTGAAGGCCAGTGGCAGAATATCACCCTAATCAAGTGGAATGAAAGAAAGAATACAGTTAATTTTTGGAGTGAAGTTAGCAGGTACAGAGATGCTTCTGACTGTAATCCTCTAAAGGAGCTTGCATAATTTGCATTATCAGTCCTTGTTCTCCCACATGCAAATGCCGATGTAGAGAGAGTCTTCAGCCAAATGAACATCGTCAAGACTAAGCTGAGAAATAGAATGGAAACTAAAATGGCAAATGCCATTCTGGGGATAAGAGCTGGCCTTAGGAGGAATGACAAGTGCTGTTATAATTATGAGCTACCACCGGATGTTTTAAAAAAAATTGGAACAATGGAAGCCTACAGGGTAAAAGAAACAGAAGGTCCAGCAGCACATCCCATGGCAGTGGCTAGCACCTCTCAAGAAAATGAAGAAGTCGAAGACTCAGCACACCACTTGTTTTTTTGAGGGTAAGTACAAAAAAAAAATATTGCATATACTGACATTATAAAACTTTCATGTAGGGTAATAACAAAATGATAAATTACCCATCTTTGCTCAAGGTGCACCGGTTACAAATACTTTTACATTATTATTGCTAATCAAAATGATATATATATATATATATATATATATATATATATATATATATATATATATATATATATATATATATATATATATATATATATATATATATATATATATATATATATATATATATATATATATATATATATATATATATATACTCGTAACACTGAAATACTTCTGGCGGGTTTCTGCCAAAATCTAGCGGGATTTTGCATCCGACTAGCGGGAAAAAATAATATGAGTTGGCAACACTGATCAGCATCAACTCGACCTCACTCTTCACGTATCGTCAGCTCCACACACAACACGCCCTGACTACCGCCATTCCTATGCATACACGACCCCCTCCCTGCTTCTCCTCCTCCTCCTCTTTAAAGCCAGGCCACAATACTTTCAGCCTTAATAATACTCTATCCACGCTAACTCTTCCACAATGTCTTGCCGATGCTAGGCTACCAACCACCAATTAAACTTTCCAGCATCCACCAACCACACGCAGCCTGGTTTGGAGAGTGGGCGTGGCTTGCTTTTGGACTAGCCATTGGTATGCGGTTATTAAGGAGTAAAGGAGGAGCTTATACGCCGACTTAATATGAACAGAGTACCAACCGCAATGTTCTGATGCTCGCCTTTTTTTATACGTAGTTTCGTCTCGCAGTGATAATTTGCTCTCCGTATTTCGCTTCCCCTTTTTTTGTATTCTGAAACTTTCGTTCTTTCCGGAGGTAACGTGCACGTTGGGTTGTGTCATTCCTTCACTGCTTATTCTTTTTCTTTTTCCAGTTTTGCTGGTGCGTTCCCTTGTTTTTTTTCTTCTATTTTTGATTGGATTTGTTCCCTCTTTTGTTGAGTATTTTCGATTCCTTGACAATATATTTTCCATGTTACTTCTCTCCTTGATTCTTCAGTAGGCCTCACCACTCCAAGTATTCAAGTATTTCTTGAGCCTTGGATTAGGGTATGCAATAACGGAAGAAATGTTAGTGAACTCATTTAGCTGTGTGTGTGTGTGTGTGTGTGTGTGTGTGTGTGTGTGTGTGTGTGTGTGTGTGTGTGTGCTTAACTTCTGCCCTACAGACGCCGGAGTGCAGCGAGTTTACTGTAAAAAGCTCAAGAGTTGGCGGCTTAAGTTTTCAAGTTGTCTTGGACGGCTGAGTGGCGACCACGGCTGGCAGGAGACGCCACACACACACACACACACACACACACACACACACACACACACACACACACACACACACTGACTAACCGACTAACTTGCCCAAGGGCACAGACAGACATGCACACACTCGTGTGAGTGCAAAGGAAAAGGGAAAGAAAAATAAGGTGAAGATGACGAGGACGAGGAGTGGTAAAAAAAAAAAAAAAGTAATGCTTCACCTCGGGCCGGGAGGGGACGGGGTGTGTGTGAAAAATAAAAGAATACGCTGCAGAGAATATATGAATAACACAAAATAAATGGGAAGAGAAATAAAAAAAAAATAATAATCAACAACGATATTATAAAATAATAAAAATGACTAAATAATTAAGTAAAAAATAATGAAATAATTAAAATTGATTAATATTAAAAATAGTCAGTGGCATATAACAAACAAACAAAAAAACAAAACAAAAACACTGTATTATATATATATATATATATATATATATATATATATATATCTATATATATATATATATATATATATATATATATATATATATATATATATATCTATATATATCTCTCTATCTCTATATCTATCTATATATCTCTCTCTCTATCTCTCTCTCTCTCTCTCTCTCTCTCTCTCTCTCTCTCTCTCTCTCTCTCTCTCTCTCTTCGTTTATAATCCAGTAATATTGTTAAGAGGGAAAGGAAAATGACGAAAATGGAAGGACGGAATGCAAAACGCGGAATGAAGGAAAAGGTTGCAAAAATAATTATAGTCGCGGAAGGAAGGGTAGGAAAGGGATGGTAGGCAAGGAAGGGGAAGGGAAGAAGGGAAGGAAGGGAAAAGGGAGGAGGGGAAGGATAGGGAGGGAGGGGATGGATAGGGAGGGGAGGGGATGGAAGGGGAGGGTAGGATAGGAGAAGGTACGGTACGAGAGGGTAGGGGAGGGGAGGGGAGGGGAGGAAAGGGAAGGGAAGGGAAGGGAAGGATTGGGCAGGGCAGGGGCGGAAGGGAAGGGAATGGAAGGACAGGGAAGGGCAGGGAAGGGAAGGGAAGGGAAGGGAAGGGAAGGGAAGGGATGGGGAGGGGAGGGGATGGTAGGGGAGGGAAGGGGATGGAAGGGGAAGGTGGGGTAAGAGAGGGTAGGGGAGGGGATGGAAGGGAAGGGAAGGGAAGGGAAGGGAGCAGAAGGACAGGGAAGGACAGGGAAGTACAGGATAGGGAAAGGAAGGGCAGGGCAGGGCATGGCAGGGCAAGGAATGGAATGGAATGGAAGGACAGGGAAGGGGACCAAGGGGCGGCTGGTTTAAAAGGCCCAAATGAAGGGACGCGCGAGGCCGAGGAGATAAAGTGAAACAGACAAAGGTGAGGCGAAGGGCGGCGAGGCGGACGGTGCGCTGAAAGGCCGAACTGGGAGGATACTGTTGTCACTGTTATTATTATTATTATTATTATTATTATTATTATTATTATTATTATTATTATTATTATTATTATTGGTGGTGGTGGTGGTGGGAGAAGAGGGTGAGAACGAAGCAAAAGGGAGGAAAAAAATATAAATAAAGACTACAGCATAAAGGGAGGCGAGAAAGGGGAGGAAAAACAGGGAAAAGGGCGAGAGTAATAGAGAAGAATGAGAGATGGAGGGAAGCGAGTGGGAACGAGAGAGTGAGAGACGTAAGAGGAGATTGGGAATGAAACAGAGGGAAGGGAACGAGGTGGAAAAATGATGAAAGGGGAGAAAGGAAAAGGAATGAGAAGCGAGAGAGTGGGGAAGAGGAAGGTGAGAGGGAGGAAAAGATGCAAAGAGAAAAATGAGAGGGGAAGGGAGTTAGTGGGAATAGGAAAGAGGGAGACGAGAAAGGAGGAAACAAAGAGGGAAAGAGAGAATGGGAAATAGAGAGGGGTGAGGAAGAGGGCAGGGACGAGGGGAGGGGAAAACGAGAGGGAAGAAACAAGGAAGAGGGAGAGAATGAGAGGCTGAAGAACAAGAGAGTGGGAGGGTGGGAAGGGAAGAACACACAAAGGACACAAAGAAAGAACAAACAACAGCAGACCTGCTGGTCTTTACGAGGCTGTTTGTGACAAGCTACACTAACTATCTAATCAAAGGTGGAAGATGAAGGACAGCAAAGGCAAAGGCTCCTCCCCACCCCCCATCTTTCCAGCCAAAGCTGGCAGGAAAGGAAAAAGAACCATGCAGCATGGAAAAACTGAATGGAAATTATGTAGGAAAGAGGAAAGAACTACCATTACTGCTACCACTAACCGGGCGATAAAAGCGGACAAGGACACCAGTATTCGAAAGAGCTTAACGTTATTACGACAATGAGTAATATTTTAGTTGCTGGTTGGATTCAAAATACTTGTCTAATCTATTCTTGAAGGCCGTAACTGTTGTACTATCAACGACATCACAGGGTAGAGAGTTCCAAACAATAACAACTCGATTGAAGAGGAAGTGTTTAGCTTCGTGCGACGAGAATCTTTTACCACTTATCTTCAAATTGTGATTTCTTCTTGTTCTATTTGATCGATCAATTGTAAAGTAATCTTCCGCATTAATATCACTGAATCCTTTAAACATTTTAAACACTTCTATTAGATCGCCTCGCATTCTTCGTTTTGACAGGCTGAATAAATTTACTTCTTTAAGCCTTTGTTCATATGATAAATTTATCAACCTAGGAATCATCTTTGTTAATCTTCGTTGAACCCGTTCCAACTTTTCAATGTCTTTTCTGCAACAGGGAGACCAAAACTGTACACAGTACTCTAGACGGGGTCGAACCAACGAATTATACAGTTTTAATATTACTTTTTCAGATTTATTATTATAGACTCGTCCGATGAAGCCAACCAATTTGTTTGCAGTTTTAACTACCTCTGAACAATGCTGACCGGGCCTTAAATCGCTTGATATAGTGATTCCAAGATCCTTTTCTTTACTTATGCAGAAAGTTGTTGGCCATTCATTACGTACCGAACGCGATTGTTAATTTTTTTCCGATGTGCAATACTACATTTGTCAACGTTAAATTTCATTTGCCACTGATTGGCCCAACGTGCAAGTCGATCTAGATCTGATTGTAAAGGTTCTTCGTCGAGTGTCGCAGTTACTTTACTAGCATTTTTTGTGTCATCAGCAAATTTTGATACTTTGCAAGTGAGCCCATCATCGATATCATTAACATAAATTAAGAAGAGCATGAGGCCAAGCACTGATCCTTGAGGTACGCCGCTTCTGACGTCGAGCCAGTTAGATGTAACACCGTTTAGAACTACTCTCTGTTTCAGCTCAGAGAGCCAGTCCACAAGCCAATTGTGAATGTTATCCGAGATACCGTGCGCCAATAGTTTGCTGAGCAATCGTTGGTGGGGGACCTTATCAAATGCCTTTTGAAAATCCAGATATATGATATCTACTGATCTGCTTTCATCGAACACCTCAAAAATATTATGAAAAAAAATCAAGTAAGTTAGTTAAAACAAAAAAAGAAGGAACGGAAGAAGGAAGCGAGGGAGGGAATCGAGAGAAGGAGAGAGAGGGGAAAACGAGGAAGTGATAAAAATGAGAAAAAAATAGAAAGACAGACTGGAACGAGGAAGAGGGGAAAGAGAGGGAGGGAAGAGCTTAGAAGACACTTAAAATAAATCGAATGGAGTCAGTGGGAAGTGAGAACTTTCCTAAAACTTAACACCTGAGCAACGCGGAGACTCGCGGATTACAGGTAGGATTAGACCCCTTTCCTTCCCCTCACCTTTCCTTCCCCTCACCTTGCCCAATGAGAAGAGAAAATGTGATAAAAAAAAACTACCAAAAATAGAACAAAAACAAATATATACAGGAATAGGAAAAAAAATGACAATAAGGTTAAAAATAAATAAGAGAATAAAGAAGGTGGAACGAAACTAAAGGAAAAACAAAACGAACAAAATAGAGATGGGTCAAAACAGTTATATAAGGAAATTGAAAAGAAAAAAAGAAGGTGGGATGAAAAAAAAACATAACGAAAACTAGATACGACAAAATACTAATAAAACAAAAATAGGAAAAAAATGGCAAAAGGAAAGTTGAGACAAAAACAATAGACTATACTGACAGGACGGGATGAATATAAACAAGACAAAGGCGAAGCATGTAAATAAATGTAGACAAAAAATATGGAACAAAAAAATCAAGAAAAAAAAAGGAAAAAGGAAAAAAAAAAGAAAACAGACAAAAAATATAGAAAAAATATAGAAAAAAAAGGAACACCAAGACAAGAACAAACTAACAAACAGTCAAAGGGAACTCCTCTACAATTGAATGCTTAAGCTAAATGAAGAAAACATAAAGAGAGGAAATATTAAAACAAAACAAAAACAAAGCAGTAAATAAAGGAGTAAAATAGTCAGGGATAAAAACCTTCCCCAACTTCCTCCCGGGATTCCCCGCACTTGGAAACTCACACCTACGGGAGCTGACGCCATCCAAGTGTTGCACTTTATTTTATTTTATTCTATTTCATTCACGAAGAGGAGGAGGGAGAAAGAAGATGAAGGAAGGGATGGAAGGCAGAGGAAGGGAAGGGAAGAAACGGGAAGATGAAGGTATGGGAGGAAGGAAAGGTAATTAGGAGTGATAAAGAATTGCGAGAGATGAATAGAGGGAATGAAGGACATTGTGAGGAAAGGTGAAGGACGTAACGCAAGGAAGGAAGGAGGGAAGGAAGGGAGGGAAGGACATGACAAAAGATAGTTAGATAGATAGATAAAGATAAAAAGATAGACTGATAGAAAGAGGCGGGAGAAGTTATGAAAAGGAAAGGGGAAAGAGGAAGGTATAAGAAAGAGGAGTGAGGGCGAGGAGGGATAGAAAGATAAAGAGGAAAGTAGGAAACAAAGGAGGAACGACAGAAACAAGAAGAAAAGAGAGATTGAAGGAGACAGAAAGAAGGAAAAGGAGAGAGAAAACTAAGGAGCAAGGAAAAGGAGGAGAGAGGAGACGAAGAGGAAATGGCGCCACAATAAACACTTGCCTGCGCCATGATGGGCTGGGGCCGAACACCATCCAGGCCCCTCAAGCAAGCCTACCGGCGCTATAGGCGTAGACGTAAAAAAGAAGAAAAAAAAGGTAGAGGAAATGAGAGAAAAGCGAAGAGAGAGAGAGAGAGAGAGAGAGAGAGAGAGAGAGAGAGAGAATGTTTTTGGTAAATATATGCAAGCACCAACCATTTCCTAAGAGGCTGTATGTGTACGAGCGAGTGTGTGTGTGTGTGTGTGTGTGTGTGTGTGTGTGTGTGTGTGTTCCCAGGTGTAACATTCCCGCAGGTAAGAAACACGCGCCACACCTTCACGAGTGTTGTTTTGACTCACCTGAGATTTGGCAGCGCCGGCGCCGGCACAGCGTTCCCTCATCTGTAAATATAAAGAGTAAACAAAATAAATATTCAATAACAACAACAAGAATACTACCAATAACAATGATAATAGAGGAAACAAAGTAAATCAAACAAAGTATATAAAAATAGATAAATAGCAAAAGACAATAACAACAACAACAATAATCATCTTCCTCCTTCTCCTCCTACTACTACTATTACTGGAACAATTACTACTGATAATAAAAATAACAGGTGCGTTAACAGTTCATGACATTGTTGTTTGAAAATGATATATACGCCAATTTATGAATTTACTATTTTTTTTCATTATCTTTTGTTTTTATATTTTTCTTTATTTTTTCCAAGGCATCGTATCGCATCAGCATGGTCATCGTGGCATTATACAAACTATAAACATTACACCAGCATTCTCTCTCTCTCTCTCTCTCTCTCTCTCTCTCTCTCTCTCTCTCTCTCTCTCTCCCCCCCCCCCACACACACACACACACACACACGTCACAATAAATGTAAATTTAAATGTAATATATATGTATATATGTGTGTATGTATATATATGCATGGCTGCCTATGTATACTTAATTTGACACCCAAATCCAACACTGCTCCGCCATTTACACACACACACACACACACACACACACACACACACACACACACACACACACACACACCCGTGCATACTCTCCCACAGGTGACAAAGCTTCATACCTGAAACATGGAAACATGGACTAGCAGACAGCAGAAAGCCTGTTGGCTCTTTACTAGGCTGCCTGCGTTCAGTGACTCAATCAATCCGTTTGCCATAGGAGTGGCTTTCAGGGAGGGATTAAAGCACTTGTGTATCTACTCTTGGGAACGTTCAGTTCACTCCCGATGCAGCAAAGTGGCGATCAATGCGTTTCTTGAAGGTGTTGATGGTCTCTGCGCTAACCACTTCTGCAGGAAGGCTGTTCCAGTGGCGAACAACTCTATTCGAGAAATAACTCCTGCCGATGTCGGTATTGCATCGCTTTGCTTGAATTGTTTTTCCGTTGTTTCTTGTTCTCAGGTTGGTTTGTAGCGTGAAGAGTTTGGAGTGATCAACGTTGCTGAGCTTGTTCAGGTACTTAAAGACTTGTATCATGTCTCCCCGCAGTCGTCTCTTTACCAACGTGAAGAGGTTGAGCCGCTCTAGTCGTTCTTCATAGGGTTTCGTCCTCAGTGATGGTATCATCTTCGTGGCGCGGCGCTCTACTCTCTCAAGTAATTCAATGTCTTTCCTGTAATTAGGAGACCAGAATTGCACGGCGTATTCCAGGTGGGGCCTTACCAGCGAATTATACAAGGATAACATAACTCCCGTCGTCTTGTATTCGAAGTTCCTCGATATGAACCCAAGCATTGTATTGGCTTTCTTACAGTGTTTTGTTTGTTTCAAGTCACTGCTGATGGTGACCCCAAGGTCTCTTTCCTCTTGCACAACATGTAGTGGTTCGCCACCCATGTGGTATATATGGTTGCTGTTTCTGGATCCGATATGCATTACTTTACATTTGGTAGCGTTGAAGGACATCTGCCATTTTTCTGACCAACGAGTGATCTGGTCCAGGTCTCTCTGGATAATTTCGCAGTCTGCCGTCGTGAGGGCCTTCCCACCCACCTTTGTGTCGTCGGCAAATTTTGAAAGATTGGATTTTAATCCTAGTTCTAGGTCGTTGATATATATGATGAAAAGTATGGGTCCCAGCACTGACCCCTGAGGCACTCCACTTGTGACCGGGAGCCACTCGGAGGCCTGTCCGTTGAGTACAACTCGTTGTTTTCTTCCAGTGAGCCAGTCTTTGATCCACGCTGTCAGATCGTCGCCTAATCCCGCCGACTTAAGTTTTTTGAGGAGTCTTTCATGTGGCACTTTGTCGAAGGGTTTCTGAAAGTCTAGATATATAACATCACTGGGGATATGATTATCCCAGTTTTCATAGATACCTTGGAAGAAGTCCAATAAATTGGTTAAGCATGAGCGCTTGTTACTGAAACCGTGCTGAGCATCGGAAATGATGTTATTGTCTTCAAGGAACCTAACGAGTTTGTCTCTGATGATCTTCTCGAGGATTTTTCCCGCCACTGAGGTCAAGCTGATTGGTCTGTAGTTTAGGGCCACACTTTTGTCTCCCTTTTTGTAGATCGGTGTTACGTTCGCTTGTTTCCAGTCTTTCGGGACTTTGTTTTGTTGTAGTGACAGATTGTAGATGGCGGTGAGTGGCTTGAGGATTTGCTGCTTGAGTTCCTTGAGCAGCCTGGGTGACAAGTCGTCGGGTCCGGTAGACTTGTTTGTCTCGAGGAGGAAAAGAAACAGGAAAAGGCATGATAGTTTCCGAGTCACTGGTTAGTCTGTCTTTGGTGAGCATCCTCCTGACGAGAGGGGGGAGGGAGGGAGGGAGATACGAAAGGAACATGGGAGGAAGCTAAGACGGGAGGGAGATGTGAAGTCAGGGGCCAGGAAGGTAGGAGGGTAGGAAGGAGGAGAGGGAGATATGAAGGAGGGAAGGACAGGACGGAGATACGAAAGAAGGAAGGAAGAAAGGAAGGAGAAGGAAGGTAGGACGAAAGGAAGGAAAGGGGGGAGATACGAATGAATGAATGAATGAAGGAAGGAAGGAAGGAAGGAAGGAAGGAAGGTATTAAGGAAGGAGGGAAGGCAGACCACACTATAACCTCAGAATATGGCGGGACACAACGATACAGACACGCCCATATCACCTGCCGTGTCTTCTACTACTACGACTCTCTCTCTCTCTCTCTCTCTCTCTCTCTCTCTCTCTCTCATCTATTTATCCTCCTCTCTCTCTCTCTCTCTCTCTCTCTCTCTCTCTCTCGACCTCTCTCTCTCGCTTACGAGGAGATATTATACAGGTCTCTCTCTCTGCCAAGAAGTTCAGTAACTTCAATCCTCCAAGGTTTATCTCCTCCTCCTCCTCCCAAGAACTCGAAACAATCTGGCCATTCAAGCGAGGCGATGTAGTATAGAATCAGCAATTTTTTTTTTCTGAGCTCGTGTCAGCCGTCAGTTGAACAGCCGTCCTTCAGAAAAAAAATTATGTGTGTAATCAGTGAACCCTATACTATGGAACCGACACTTGCCCCAGCCTTGTCATTAAGCCGCGAATTTTGGAAAATCATCCCTTTGGGGCGAATCGCCATAACTCCCTTATTTCTGGGGCCACACGGTTTTGGTGTCAATCGACGGCAAAATAAAAGGGCCATATTCTTTAATTAGCGACCGGGCCCGAAAACTGATTCGAAAGGGTAAAAAATCGAATAAATTCCCCCCCCCCCCCCAAAAAAAAAAAGACTCGGAAAAAAAAAAACTATTTTTGAGTTTCCAACCTTGAAACCCGCTCATTTTTAGAGAACTTAAAAAAAAACTTATTTAACAAATGATTTAGCCTGCCAATGTTATTTCCAATATTGTGCATAACATTTCCCTACTCCCAGTAGTTTCGTCGCTAGAGCTCGAAACGTAAATCCTGTCGAGAGCGATTTTGACGAACTCCAGACACTTTACCGTTTTTGTCTAGTGTGGCATTGCTATTGCCTCTAGAAGGCTGTACTTTGGCATGTAGCCCCTCACGGCAATGTAGTTTTACCAACTCGAAGTATTTTGTGTTAGCTCGATTCTAAGTTCGTCGCCGAGCCGTCACAAAATAGCCTGTTTTTCTGCCCTTTTGCCGCGATTTGGATACGTCCTAGTTTTTTGCTTATAACTTTTAAAAATTATTTATTACTTTCCATTTTGTTTCTGATTATCAATATGGATCAAAAGAGCTTTCATTTGCCACCAAGCACGCCTTCCTAGCTTCAGTAGTTGTTGCTCGAGCATGACCAGAAGTCGCGACGAACATTCGCCGAATCTGACTAATTTCAAGCGCCGCGACGAAAAACCTTCCTGACGCCACAAAAATTAATATATCTGCATAAAAAGTCTTATATGAACACTTCAATATGTTGACTATCTTGTAATAAAACTATTTTAAGATATCTAAATAAAAAGGTACTATTTTTTTATAATCATTTCACTATATTAACCAACCTATATTAAAGGGCCTTATTATATGTTATTTTTTTTTTTTAGTAGTCAACCATATCTCTTCTCATTTATGAATAATACATTTACTTTATTTTGATACAAAATATATATATATATATATATATATATATATATATATATATATATATATATATATATATATATATATATATATATATATATATATATATATATATATATATATATATATATATATATATATATATATATATATATATATATGGTATCAAAAGAAAGGTTACAGTTGAGAGTGATGATCCTGACTGTTATCCTCTTCCATCCTACTACTCCTAACAACTACTCTCACTACTTCTCTACCCCCTGTTACCGTCACTGCTGGAAAGGTTGTGGCCGAGGTGTGGGTACAAGTAAGTGCTGTTCATGACGTTATCGCGTGCCGAGGATCAGAATCACGCGTGGGATCCGTCAGCCATGATTTAAATTACTACTCTGGACATGGGCGGTACTTAAGGCGCAGAAATGGCTTAAGAGAACATAAGAAGAACATAAGAACATAAGAACATAGGGAAACTGCAAGAGGCCGGGTGGCCTACACAGGGCAACTCCAGAATCACCCCCACTACTCACGATGGGTGAGGTGTAGTTACAGGGGTTACAGGTAGAGGCTTGATCCTCGTTATACCCGCGGTACTTAGGCACGCATCCAGTACCCCGTCACCCTACTGCACCCACACCTCACTGCCACCTGTCGTCCTCGTCCATGTAGCTATCCAGTCTACTCTTAAAACAAGCCACCGTCCCTGCACTAACTGTGTGATTGCTGAGTCTATGCCATTCCTCCACCACCCTATTACTAAACCAATGCTTGCCCATATCTCTCCTAAATCTATATTTTTCTAATTTAAATCCATTACTGCGAGTTCTATCCTGCTGGCTAATTCTCAGTACTTTACTTATATCGCCTTTGTTGTAGCCCTTGACCCATTTGAATACTTCTATCAGATCTCCCCGCACTCTTCGGCTCTCTAGTGAATGTAAGTTTAGATGTTTCAGCCTATTTTGATATAGGAGGTTCCTCAGCCCCTGAGTCATCTTGGTCATCCTCCTCTGAACTGATTCTAGCAAGTTGATGTCCATTCTGTAGAGGCAGCTCCTTTGACCCTAAGCTCCCGTGTATCTAACCCCACCTAATATCGCTGTCCATGAATTTATCTAGTCTATTTTTGAATGTGACAATTGTATTGGCACTCACCACGTGACTGCTAAGCCTATTCCACTCATCCACCGCCCTGTTTGTAAACCAATTTTTGCCTGTGTCCCTGTTGAATCTGAATTTATACAGTTTAAACCCATTATTTCGTGTCCTACCCGGTTCTCTTACCAACAAAACCTTATGAATGTCTCCTTTATTAAAGCCCTTCATCCATTTATAAACCTCGATCATGTCTCCACGCACCCTTCGCCTTTCTAGAGAATGCAAGTTTTACTGTTTGAGTCTTTCCTCGTATGGCAAGTTTCTCAACCCCTGAATCATCCTAGTCATCCTCCTCTGCACCGATTCTAACATTTTGATATCCATTCTATAGTAAGGTGACCAGAACTTAACCGCATAGTCAAGATGAGGTCTAACTAATGCTAAATATAGTTTGAGGAAGACTTCGGGGCTTCTGTTGCTTACGCTTCATGAAATAAATCCCAGTCTCCTATTTGATCGATTTCTAGCTTGAATGCATTGTGCCCTTGGACGGAGATCAGAGCTCACTAAGACCCCTAAATCCCTCTCGCACCCAGACCTACTTATGAGAGTGTTATTTAAGCAATAGTTATGTGAGGGGTTGTTCCTACCCACATGATTCGCCATCAGGTGGTTGAATTCTGTGGCAGAGTCCCCCGTCGTAGGCGTAACTACTGTTATCCTGGAGCTGGTGTTGACATCATCACAGCTGCCCTGGACAAGGTCTCCGCTGTGGCCTCTAATGACTCACTCTTTGTTCTCCACACAGGTACAAACGACGTCACCACGTCCCGGTCTGAGGAACTGCTGGACAAGTACCGTAGGCTCATCCAGCAGTATAAGTCTAAATCCCCTAATATTTTGATTTCAGGAATTCTACCACGGACATGGGATGAGGGCGACTTCTACAGTAAGGCCTTCAGCCTCAACAACCGCCTACAGACTCTCTGCGGAGAGCTTGACGTCGAGTTCTTTAACGCCTGGAACCATTTCTACGGCCAGAGTAAACTTTTCCAAAGGGACGGCATACACCTGTCCCCCATCGGGGCAGCCAGATTCGGAAGGCTCCTCAACAACGCCGTACGTAACGCCCGAACAACAAAAAACGACTCTCAGCCACGTCCTTCCATCCCGCCCGTGTAAATAGACACCATACACCGCAACAGACTCGTAACATTGAACCCTCCAGTACCACCACCTCTATTACCAAGCTTCAAGATAACCTAAGAGTCCTCAGTTTCAATGCGCGTAGCCTAAAAAACAAGTTTGATGAACTGCGATGTCTTGCTCTGACAGAAAACTTTGACGTAATTGCTATAACCGAAACATTTCTCGACACCACTAATATTGATTTAAGTTCCGAATACAACATAGATGGCTACAGATTCTTCAACAATGATCGTGTAAACCGTAGAGGGGGTGGTGTCGCCCTTTTTGTCAAAAGCTACTTGCAACCCACTGACAAAACACCAAGAAACAGTAACGTTGAACATTTGTGCGTGCGAGTAAACACTGGATAAGTCAATTTAAATATATCTGTCACTTACAGGCCGCCGGGGCAATCACTCGATGCCGATCTTGAAATGTACAGCGTCTTAAGGCAGTCACTTAATAACAGCGACTCACTGATACTAGGAGACTTTAACCTCCCCCATATCGACTGGGCGACACTGTCGGGTACAGAAGGTAAGTCCCATAGAATGATCGAATTTCTAGAGGAAAATTATCTAAGCCAAATGGTTTCTGAACCAACTCGACAAAATAACATACTTAACCTTGTTATAGCGACCCAAGATAACCTAGTCAGTAATGTCACGGTAGGAGAACACCTCGGTTCCTGCGATCATAAACTAGTGCGCGTTGACATTAGAGCTCAAACATCGGTGACTGAAAATAAAGTAAAGGTGCCCAATTTCAAAAGAGCCAACTTCGTAGAAATCCGACGAAAACTAACAGATATGCAACTATCAGATGACGGCAATGTAGAGGACGCCTGGCTAAACTTTAAAAATCACTTACTCACTCAGCAGGACACATTTGTCCCCTTGTGCGAGAAGCGAGTTAACACTAATAAAAGTCCACCTTGGTTTAATAACGAAATTAAACACTCAGCCAAGGAGAGAAAATTGTCTTACAGGTTAAAGAAAGAGCAAAGCACGCCCGAAAACATTAGACTTTACAATGATGCCAGGCGAAGAATAAACAGATTAGTGCGTCAGGCAAAGCGTAGATATGAAGAAAACTGTAAAAATAATCCGAAATCCTTCTTCAGTTACATAAACAACAGAAAGGCGATCAGAAGTGGAATTGGACCTTAAGCAAACAGCGACTGTGCACTAGTGACTGACAGCCAACACGTTGCAAACCTATTAAATAATTACTTTTCCTCGGTGTTTAGTAATAACAGTCCTCCCACCACCACCACCAACACCAGTACTAACGTAAATCCCGAGCATGCATTGTCTAACTTTGAAATAAAACCCGATGAAGTCCTTAAAGCCCTCAAATCACTTAAAACAAATAAAAGTCCTGGACCTGATAAAGTATATCCAACACGGCTGAAAGAAACAAAGATCGAAATACTCTCCTCCCTCACAACCGTATTCAGTATGTCCTTGCGACAAGGCATCGCCTTCAGATTGGAAAAAGGCTAACGTGACACCGATTTTTAAGAAAGGAGACAAAAAAGTACCAGGTAATTACAGGTCCATTAGTCTAACTTCGGTTGTAGGTAAGCTACTTGAGGGCATAATTAGAAACAAAATTGTGAGTTACCTTGAAAGCCACTCATTAATTGGGGACTCACAACATGGCTTCCGAAACAAAAGATCCTGCCTATCAAATCTATTAACCTTTTATAATGACCTCTTCACTGTTTATGACGTAACCAAATCACTGGACGTAGTCTATCTTGATTTCCAGAAAGCGTTTGATAAAGTCCCGCATCATAAATTACTTTACAAATTAAAGCAAATAGGTATTGACGGTCAAGTAAACCAATGGATCGCGAATTGGTTGAGCAACAGACAACAAAGAGTAGTGATTGACAGATTTAACTCAGAGTGGGCGCCGGTCACTAGTGGCGTCCCTCAGGGCTCGGTTCTTGGCCCAGTGCTCTTCATTATTTACATCAACGACGTGGATGTTGGACTCAATAACCGCATTAGCAAATTTGCAGACGACACAAAGATTGGTAACTCGGTTCTCACTGACGAAGACAGGCAAAGCCTCCAAGAGGATTTGCACAAAATTTCAGCTTGGTCGGATAGATGGGAGATGCCCTTTAACGTACACAAGTGTCAGGTCCTTCAAGTTGGAACGAGGATTAAGAAGTTCGATTACGAAATGCGCGGCGTTAAACTCAAAGCGTTCAATGCGTCAAGGACTTGGGGGTCAAAATCGCGTCAAACCTCAAATTCTCACAGCAATGCATCGATGCAGCAAATAAAGTGAACAGAATGTTGGGCTTCATTAAAAGAAACTTTTTATTTAAGAATAAAGATGTAATACTCCCGCTCTACAACAGTTTAGTCAGACCCCACTTGGAATATGCGGTACAGTTTTGGTCTCCCCACCATGCAAAGGATATTGCTAAATTAGAAGGTGTTCAGTGTCGGGCAACGAAAATGATCCCTTCCTTGCGCAACAAATCCTACGAAGAAAGGCTTTCCACCCTTAACATGTTATCTCTTGAGAAACGTCGCCTCCGAGGAAAACTGATCAAATGTTTTAAAATACTTAATGGTTTCACGAATGTAGACAGATCAACATTGTTTATGATCGATGACACTTTGCGCACGAGGAACAATGGCGTAAAACTCAGATGTGAACAAATTCAGACTGCACCAAATTTTTCTTCACCAACGTTGTAGTGCGAGAATGGAATAAGCTCCCACCATCAGTGGTCCAGTGTAACACGATTGACTCCTTCAAAAATAAGCTCGACCGTCACTTCCTTCAACTTAATATCAATTAGAGTAGAAATGCAACGTTTTGGAGTCTTCTGATTAATGTAAAATCACTTAGGTTTAAGGACAGACCACCAAGTCTGGACCATGGGGTCTGTGTGGTCTGATTTTCTATGTAAATCTATGTAAATCTGTGTGGCGCCGAAACACTGCATCACGGAGGGAGGGAGGGAGGGAGAGCAGGTGTGAGGTATGAGGCTGCCCCGCCTGTCTCCCCTCCGCTAACCCCCTCAAGATGGCTCTCCTCGTCCGCCGCTCGCTGCCTCTGTACGTGTGAGAAATGCTGTCATGAGGAGATTGGTAAATGGTTGGCGGAGTAATTATATAGCTAGGTAATTAACGAGCTAACTTAACGAAAAAATGAATAAATACATAAATAAGTGGATAAATAAGTATAACAATAAGGACAAAATGACATAGTGAAGTCAACGCAAAGAAAGACCAAAGGATACTATTGTTAAAACGAAGATAGACCGATAAACAGGTAGATAGATATGGATAGATAGATAAAAAATGAGAAAGAAATATAAGGAAAAACAAAACTAAAATATTGGGGATAAAACGATCTTTACAACAACTCCAATAATAATAATAATAATAATAATAATAATAATAATAATAATAATAATAATAATAATAATAATAATAATAATAATAGTAAACACGTGCGTTTTGACCCCGTTACCCGCCTTGCCTCGCGGGATTTATGACTGACCAAGCTGTGGAAAATGAGGCGATGAAGGAGGAGGAGGAGGAGGAGGGGGAGGTGGAGGAGGCGGCGGAGGAGGAGGCAAGGAAACGCGAGGGAGGACGATGCGGAGGGGGCGGCGGAAGCGCGGGAACGAGAGGGAGGGGAGGGGATGGGAGAGCAAGGCAGGGGCAGAGGGACGGAGAGAAGGAAGGGAGGAGAGAGGTGGAAGGAGATGGTTGGGAAGGGGGAGGGGGTGGAGGGGGAGAGATGGGGAAGGGAAGGAAGGGGAAAGAAAAGGAGGATGAAGAGCAATGTATCATTACTCTGAGGTGGCGGAGGAGGGAGGTGACCGGCTGTTGTTGCTGTTTTTATTGTTGTTGTTGGTGGTGGTGTTGTTGTTGTTGGTGGTGGTGATGTTGTTTGAAGTAGTGTTAACGAAGCTTTTTTAGTCTTACGTTCACTCATTTTCCTGCTAACTAAATAACAAAATACACTTGATATCTTTTTGTCTTATTTGGAGTCTCGTTGGCTGTTCTTAACCTAAAGCCCCATCGGAGCAGCTCTTCTTAACCTTTACTCGACACACACAATCCTTCTGTGATTAATCTGATTCCAACACCCTTCCTAACACATGCTGTTATCAGGCTAAACTTAATCCCTTGTCGACCCTTTGTTTAATATTTACGGTGATCTAAACTTCTGTCAAACTACAGCCCTTCCCACTCAACCTCTTTCCCATTGTCAACCAACCTTTCAACCAACATGACCTTACAGGCAAGTCAACTTAAGCCTCTTGTCTGTCTAAATCTCCTGTCAATCATGTCTAACTTTCTGCCGAACTAAACCCCCAACAACATGTACTTCAGCCTAATTTTCCTTCATCTTTCTTGCCAGCAACCCTTCAGCCAATATGATGCAAAGTCTTACACTATCAGGTCAACCTTTAGCTCTTGTCTGCCCAAATCTCCTGTAAATTCATTATTCTCCAATCACCTTGACCCTGACTTCACCCCCCAATTCGTCTAATAACACTACTACCAATATAATGCCAAACTATATATCAACTTACACTGTCAGGTCAACTTTAATGAAGCTCTTATCAGCCCAAATCCCTTGGAATGTCATGTCCAAACTGCTACCAGCCTAAAATCCTATCAATTTGACCGGGACCATTTCTACACTCCACTCTGTAACCCTCTCAACTATTCCAAACTTCTAAACTCCCGTCACCTCAAAATGAAACACATATTAACGCACTTCTTCCAGCCCCATCACAACCTCCCGGCCACCACGTCAACCCACCACGTCGACTGACAAGCCCGCCAACCCTCTAACCATTCAACCACTCGTCACATCAAAATTAAACCCTATCAAGTTACTCCTTCCACCCCCATCACCACCTCCTTGCCACCCCATCAACCCACCCATATTACTACTACTACTACTTCCAATTGTGTTTGTACGTGCGTAGAAAAGTTGTGCCGGTAGGATATAATAGATAAGAGTTGTAAATAAGAATGAGAAATGCAACAGTAACACAGTCTTGGGGCTCTCTCCTTACGCCTCACGCCCCTCACAGCCCCCCGCCGCCGCCGCCCCACCGCCACTCGTCAGGGTCAGCGAGTGGCACCCGCTTGGACCAAGACCGCAGCGGCGGCCAGGAGCAGGGCGAGGCGGTTGTGCCACCACGCCGCCCCCAGCCTCGCCAAGAAGCCGCGGCCGCCGCCACGCTCCTCTGTGCCTCCAGCAGTGCCCCGCCCAACCTCCTCCTCTGCGTCTTCTTTAAGAGTCTCCCATCCACTCTCATCCGAGTCTCCGGGAGTCTCCCGTTCACTCTCCTCCTCGGAGTCTCCGTCCTCAGACTCCCATCCACTCTCCCTATCTGTGTCTTCAGCAGTGTCAAGTCTACTCTTCTCGCCTGAGTCATCTCCACTCTCCTCTGAGTCTTCTTCGGGAGTTTCCCATGCACTCACATCTGTGTCTTCTTCGGGAGTTTCCCGTGCACTCGCTTCTGAGTCTTCTTCGGGAGTTTCCCATGCACTCACTTCTGAGTCTTCTTCGGGAGTTTCCCATGCACTCACTTCTGAGTCTTCTTCGGGAGTTTCCCATGCACTCACTTCTGTGTCTTCTTCGGGAGTTTCCCATGCACTCACTTCTGAGTCTTCTTCGGGAGTTTCCCATGCACTCACTTCTGTGTCTTCTTCGGGAGTTTCCCATGCACTCACTTCTGAGTCTTCTTCGGGAGTTTCCCATGCACTCACTTCTGAGTCTTCTTCGGGAGTTTCCCATGCACTCATTTCTGAGTCTTCTTCGGGAGTTTCCCATGCACTCACATCTGAGTCTTCTTCGGGAGTTTCCCATGCACTCACTTCTGAGTCTTCTTCGGGAGTTTCCCATGCACTCACTTCTGAGTCTTCTTCGGGAGTTTCCCATGCACTCACATCTGTGTCTTCTTCGGGAGTTTCCCATGCACTCACATCTGTGTCTTCTTCGGGAGTTTCCAATGCACTCACATCTGTGTCTTCTTCGGGAGTTTCCCATGCACTCACATCTGTGTCTTCTTCGGGAGTTTCCCATGCACTCACATCTGAGTCTTCTTCGGGAGTTTCCCATGCACTCACATCTGAGTCTTCTTCGGGAGTTTCCCATGCACTCACATCTGAGTCACTGCTGTCCATCTTTTCTTGGCACTGGTCTATCTCAGGGACCTCGGGGTCATAGAAGGCACGTTCCTTGGAACTTGACCCTTTGTGGGCGTCATTTCCCTTCACGTCAAACAGCCACTCCGTCAGAACCTCCGGAGATGGCTGGCGGGTCTGCAGCAGGGCGACCTTCCCCTCGTAGACGTACAGGGTGAAGCACTCTGGGCGGCCGCTCTGCATCAGCTGGCCCAGGAAGTCTTCCAGGCCCACTTTGGCCACGCGCGTCTGGCCGCTAAGGAGTGTCAGACAGATCTTGACTTGCGCTGCGTCCGCGTCCGCCTCGCTGCTGTACCGGAAGACGTGCTCCAGGTCCAGGAAGGCGTTGGATAAGAAGGGGGCCCGCGGCCTGTCGACGAAGGAAAACGCGGCCGCCTCCCTCCAGGCTCCGGCCAGCCTCCCCCAGCACCCGTGGCGCCGGCGGACGCTGACCGTCACCCGGATGGGCGCCGCCTCCACGCTGCACCCGCCCACGGGCGCATCCACCAAGCAAGTGCCGTAGACGGCACGTCGGATCTCCTCTTTGCGGAAGGTTTTGGCTGCCATTCAAATGTTTTTGTTGTGTGACTTAAAGGGAAGGAAGCTGCGGCAAGTTAGGCCAATAACAGATGGTAGCGGCAACTCCCCCCCCCCTCACATAGAAACAGACAAGAACCCCTCCACACACAACACAACACAACACAACACACACACACACACACACACACACAACACAACACACACACACACACACACACACACACACACACACACACAACACAACACAACACAACACAACACAACACAACACAACACAACACAACACAACACAACACAACACAACACAACACACACACACACACACACACAACACAACACAACACAACACAACACAACACAACACAACACACACACACACACACACACACACACACACACACACACACACACACACACACACACACACACACACACACACACACACACACACACACACACACACACACACACACAATAAATATATATATATATATATATATATATATATATATATATCTATATATATATATATATATATATATATATATATATATATTTCATAATGAAATTCGCTTCCTTACTTTTTAATCGAGAGAGAGAGAGAGAGAGAGAGAGAGAGAGAGAGAGAGAGAGAGAGAGAGAGAGAGAGAGAGAGAGAGAGAGAGAGAGAGAGAGAGAGAGAGAGAGAGAGAGAGAGAGAGAGAGAGAGAGAGAGAGAGAGAGAGAGAGAGAGAATTTTATTGCAAGATAGAAAAATATTGCCTTTACATACATCAGTGTTCACTGTATCTCTATCTGTATCTGCCTGGATTCCTTAACATGTGTCTGTCTGTCTGTTAGTCTCTGTCTGTCTGTCTGTCTGTTTGTCTGTCTGTATATATGTCTGTCAATACTTATGTGTATAATTGTGTGAATTGTTGTCTTTGTACGTTTAATATCGCTTTTTCCATCTGTTAGTCTGTGTTTACCTATATGTCACTGTCTGTCTGTCTGTCACTATGCTCCTGTCTCTGAATGTATGTCTGTATTTGTTCGTTTAATATCACCTTCCCTTTCTGTCTGTCTGTGTGCACCTTTGTCTCTGTGTCTATCTGTTTACCCGTCTCTGCTCATTCAGTATCACCCTTCCTGTCAGTTTGTCCTGCCCAACACTCTTCCTGTGGCACATCATCCACCGCAGTCTTTCAACACGTGGCAGCCGCGGCAAATGGCTGTGATGTATGCTCATGATTTACGGGAAATATTTTTTGGCCGGGAATTAATCCACGAGTGAAAGGCGGATCGAATAAAGTTACGGCCGTGTGGAGAATTTAATAAACTCAACTTTTTCGCGTCCAATGAAACATGTAATGCGGGCTGGCGAAGATATCCTGTGTGTATGTTTGTGTTTGTGTGTGTGTGTGTGTGTGTGTGTGTGTGTGAGTGTGTGTTTGTGTGTGTGTTTCTGTCTGTGCCTGTCTGTCTCTCTGTGTCTATCGCGCAAATGTCAAAACATGCCAATGATGAAAAAAAAATGCTTAATTGATTGCAAGGAAAATACTCTGAATTAATTAAGGGGAAGATACTAAAAAAAAAAAAAACAATCATTTGGATTTCAAAATGAAAAGAAAAGATATATAATCATTCATTCATAAAAAAAAAAATAGGAGAGAAACAGAAGACAGAACAACAAAGTAAGAAACAATTTTAATAAGAAGAAAAATAAAACCAAACAATGTGGGTTAAAATAGAATAACAGCAAGAAGAAAAGGAAAACAGTACAAGACAAAGAGGAAGAAGAATAAAAACTGGTAATTGGAAGAGTGCAAGAAACAAACAAAAAAAAAAAAAGATAATAAAAATGAGTGAAATAAATAATAATAAATAAGTGTAAAAAATATACAGAAGAGTAAACAAAATAAAAATAAGAAGGAAAACTAAGAAAGAATAAGAAAAAAGAATTAGTAAGAAAAATAAATAAATTTTAAAAGAAAAACGTAAACACACACACACACACACACACACACACACACAGACACAGACACAGACACAGACACACACACACACACACACACAAACACACACACACACACACACACATACACACAAACACACACACGCACGCACGCGCGCGCGAGCGCACACACACACACACACACACACACACACACACACACACAGACAGACAGACAGACAGACAGACACACAGACACACACACACACACACACACACACACACACACACACACACACACACACACACACAGACAGACAGACAGACAGACAGACAGACAGACAGACAGACAGACACACACACACACACACACACACACACACAGACAAACTTGGCCACGTCCACAGGTGAGCCTTGATGGATCGCGTGTCTAATTAACGAGCGATATTAATCAACGTCCATCATCGTAAGTAAATATTAACTACAACTTCCTTATCAATCACCTTTTTTTCTTAACAAGTGTTTGGAAGACGCGTACCGTGACGACCTTGAGACACGGAGTATGGACAGAAAAAAAATGGGAGGAAAAACTGACGGATGAATGAAGAAGTGAAAGAGGAGAAAGGGAGAGGAAAGTGTGAGTAATATAGGGAGAATATCTGAGAATGAAGGGCGAGATAAATTAGATTGAGAAAGTAACACAGGATCGGTAGAAGTAGAAAGGGCAAGAAGAAGAGGAGAAAGGAACTGGAAATGAACTGAGAGTGGATGAAATAATGGAAGGAAGCAAGAGAAACAAGAACGTTTGAAGAAAGACAAAGACAAAAAAGATTGAGGGAGGAATGAGGAAACAAAATAAAGGAGAGAAAAAAAGGAAGGAAATACTAAAAAAAAAAGGAAAGAACGAAAAACCTAAAAGAAAACGTAGGAAGGAAGAGAGTGCGCGATGGTGATGGGAAGTAGTATGACACGGAATGAAGGACACGAGGCAGCATATGAGGACATGGATGTTGAAAAGGAAAGACAAAAAAAGAAACCAAGATGAATACAAATAACAATCAATAGTTGTAATTGAAGTAATATTAGTAAAAATGTAGGAAGGATTATAAATAACTACGAACAAATAGAAAAAAAAACATTATGGAAAACTAACTCAACTGATGCACAAAATGAAGGGAGAGGAAATAAACTAATTCCATACTGAACGATTGACTGACTGACTGAATTAATGAATGAACAATGGAGAAGAAGAAAGCAAGGAATGAAAGTACGGATGAGGAAGACCGGAGGAAGGGAACAAGGAAGAAATGATACAAAAAGAAGGAATACATGAGGAAGAAAAAAAAAGGGATGACGGGGACGACAAGACAGGAAGAACGAGAGGATGGTGAGTGAAAAGTAGGAAAGGAGGAGGAGGAGGAGGACGCAAAAGAAGATACATGGACGTGGGGAGATCATACATTTCATTGGTTTTGAAGGGAGAGAGAGAGGGAGAGAGAGAGAGAGAGACACACACACACACACACACACACACACACACACACACACACACACACTTGTATTTCTCTATCTCTCTCTCTCTCTCTCTCTCTCTCTCTCTTTTCCGTCAGCAGGAGGGGTGATTGCCAGACTGACGGGAGGGAGGAGCAAGATGGATGAACAGAGGTGAAGGAAGGGACGGAGGGGCGGGGAAGGGAAGGGGGAGGAAAGGATAGAAGGTGATGGGAGAAGTTTAGGTTATTATTATTATCATTATTTGTCATCATTATCATTATTCACTGTTTTTATTTACTTGTTTTTATATTTCTATTTATTTAATTATTTACTACTTTATTATGTAACGTATTCGTATGTTCTGTTTATTTTCCTTGGTTTTGGTTTTTATACTCTCGTTAGGTCGTTGGTTCCCTTGCTGCGTGTCTTTTATCGCTGTTTTCATGGTAACTTCTCTTCTCAACGTGCCATCTGCGTCACGCCTCCTTCCCTCCCCCCTTCCCTCCCCTGCCTCACTCCGCAAAACTTATGCGCTAACTCATCACTAATGTTCTTCAACTTTCTAATGCAATAGTTTACCAGCATATTTTATTTTATTTTATCCCTTTTACTGGTAGACTGAAGAACACCCAACCTTCGTCTGTACTTCCTCCTTCCTATAACTTAAATTCCTTCCCGACAGCCCCATAAGAATGATATTAGTTTCTTGTTGTATCAGTAAAGTCCCGTCACTCTCCTTCACCAATAAGACAGGGACACAAACCCCACAACTTTGCCCTTGTCACATTCTCCACCACCCGATCCTTAACTCTGAACCTTCCCGGAAACACTGCAGCACTTTTTCGTGATCGCCAACCGCCACGTCATTTGTTTAGAGCCAATTTCACAATCCAATTTCAGCGTTCATGTAAGCGACCAAACCAGACTGAACCAGCCTGTGCTCTCCGTAATGGTCAGGTTATTTACTAAGCGCCCGATACTAAAGAGATTTCCTTCATAGTTTCCTTAATTAAATTTGTTAGCTTCTATTATGATCACCAAACGATTTACCAGCAATTATCTAGTTTTCTTTCTTTTGGGGGAGCTGATTAACCCGCTGTGTTGGAACGAGGAACTGTCCCTTAAGTCTGCATAAACTTAAATTCGCGTATACATGTCTCCCATAATTTTTTTAACATCCTTGAACTTTACCCGCTATGCTGGACTGAGTAAGTGACCCAAATCATCCCGGGGACAGAGTGCCCTCAACGCCTAGCCTCGCAGCCTCAATGAATATGTTTGTGCGGCTAACTCGCATCGGATTCTGCTCTGGCCTGAAAACTATTAGACTCCTAACTTGTGGGTTGAACTAAATCATCGCCTTTTCGACTAAGTGCTTATAAAGTGTAACAAGCAGCCTAGACTCCGATAAGTAGCAATATTACAGAGTTTATTAGCGGCTTATCTTGTTCCCGCCGATAAAAAAAAACTACTGAACTCTTAATAATAATTTGGGGAGGCGGTGGATGAGTGGATAGCGTGACGGCGCCGTGTTCAGAACGACACGAGTTCAATCCCCGCCCGGTGCCACCAAGCTGGGATTTTTCAGCCGCCGCCGAGTGGCTTAAAATTACCCACATGCTGTCCAGAAGACCACCTATCAACCCGGACTCTAGATTCTAGGATTAAAGATGAGCTCCGGGAGGGCAGCATGAGCCAATGCAAGATGGCGCCACTATAAACACTGGCTTGCACCACAACGGGCTGGGTCGACCATCAGGCCCCTCCAAAAAACAAGCCTACCTGCGCCACAGGCGAAGATGTAAAAAAAAAAAATAATAATAATAATAATAATAATAATCTATAATAAATCAAACTATCGCCTAGTCGACCAAAGCGCTTATAGAACGTGGCAAACCTAAATTCCGAAAAGTAATATTGATAGATTTTAGCGATTAGCACTTCCTTTCACCTACGATAAAATAACAAGCGATTGGACTCTTAACAACTAGTATTAACCAAACCTTCATTTATTCGACTAACACAGCGTAGCAGACCTTATAAATTCCCCAAATCAGTACTATTAAGAGAGCTTAGTGATTACCAGCGCCCCGCCACTTTTTCCACCAAATCGATAAAATAATGACAGGTGACCGCGAGCCTTCAGTAACCATCAACCTTAATCCACCCCCCGGAGCCTTGACACCTGTAAGACACTCTGCTAGTCGAAGCGTGTAACCTTTCAGTTTATTCTGTTAAAATTTCCTCCCGGGTTCAATCCCTGACCACGCCCTGCTTCTGTATTCCGTCCCACCTCTCCGGCGTGGCCTCGGGGCCCAGCGCGCGGAAATGTTCCTTGCATTAGCCACACCGCTGCTCGGAGGGGCGGCGCGAGGGGGAACTATGCTGCTGCTCATCCGTGTGTTGAGGCCTCGCGGAGATGACGATTTTTACCTCATCTTTTCTCTCCTTTTCCTGTATGTCGCTCATTTGTTGTCATATTCTTTCCAACCATTTTCCATTTTTTCATTGTTTTTTTGTTTCCTTGTTTCCGGTTTTCACATATCTAGTAACCAATCGACTACTTATCTTAACAACTTCTCTTTCGGTTCAATGTGGAGGCGTTCTCTGGTCTTGTTTCCCTAATGCCTGAGGTCGAAAACAAGATCGAGAGAAGTGAGCTGCATTGTATTCACGTGATATTAATGTCGAGTTTAAAGTTAAATTCTCTTCACCAGTTGTGATGTAACTTGAGCCTCCCATCACTTGAGAATGAAGCTCTATATATCTATGGCATGAATCGAACCGTAGCTCTACGACTCGTATGTTTTTCCACAATGAAGGAGAGCTGAGAGTAGATGTTCAATCCTAGCTGCAGTTAGCCGGTTCTGTGATATTTCCTGAGTCTTCCATCACCTGAGAACCATGACCTTTATATTCCTGGATAGAGTCGAACCAAGTCTCTCCCCTACTTTTTTGACGAAAAGGAAGGAAAGGGTGAAGGTTCAATCATAGTTACCCTGGGCTGGTTCACTGATGTTTCCATAGTTTTCCATCACTTGAAATGTACGTTTCTTTATATTTCTGGTTTGAATCGCACAAAATCTCTACAACCTTTTTTTCCTAAGTAAGAGGGATAGAAAGTAAAGGTTTAATGATATTTTCTCTAGGCCGGTTAGGTGATGTTGCCACTTGAGCATTCCATCGCCTGATACCCAGGCCTTGAACCGAACCATGTATCTATAACCCATCTTTTGCATGAGGAGACATAAGTAGTAAAGACTCGATCTAAGCTACTCTCGCCCGGTGGAGTGATGTCACCACTTGTGCCTCCCAACACCTGAGGTCCACATCTTATCTTCGCCCGGTGGAGTGATGTTACTACCTGAGCCTCCCAACACCTGAGGTCCACATCTTTTCTTCCTTTGCCTAGAATGGGTTTATATTTATGTTTTCACAATTCACTGTTTCTTTTTACATCCTGGCGCTACAAAAAATGTCATTTCTATTTCTTGTTTTAATTGGTTCCGCCAAGGAACAAATAAACCGCGACTTTTTTTTTAAATATTCAATAATTTCCCTGCGCGGGATGATAAAAAAAAGCCCTTGGCATTTCTATTTTTTCTTATAATGGTGGGATGAGCTACGAAAAAAAAACTTCCTGCACTTTTCATTAATCTTGTTGCGTTGAAGTACTACAAAAATCGTGGCACTTCATATCTTTATAATAGTTTGCACCTTGAGCGTTTGTCTTAATTTGTTGCACCGAGTAAATACTAAAAAACATAACTTTAGTTTCCTAACTCTCGTCTTACTCGTTCCGTCAGAGTAGAAAACATGTTAATTTTATCACTCTACTTCGCCTCACTTAAGTTTAAACGACTTACTGCAAACTTCTATAAAAAAAAAATACACCAACTTTCGTCAAAAACTCTCAGCCAATACCGAACCACCGAGGGCTTCTCCTTCCTCCCTCCATCCGTCCCATTATACAATTACGAATTCGATTAAGATTCTTTCAAATGTAGTTTTCTCTGACTCAGCACCTTTGTCTGTCTGTCAGTCTGTCTGTTTGAGTCTTTGTTAGTCAATCTATCTGTCTGTCTGTCTGTTTGCTTGTATTTGTGTGTCTGTTATTCGTTTATTTATCCATCTATATAAATACATTCCAACTCGCCTATCCACTTATGCATAGCCAATCTATCGATATATATATCTATCTATGCATCTATCTTTCTTTCTATCTCTGCATCAATCTATATATTTATCTATTCCTTTCACATTACTGTTATTATTGTCCTACACACACACACACACACACACACACACACACACACACACACACACACACACACACACACACACACACACACACACAGAGTCCAGATCAATTTTTACTTTTTAATCTGCCATTGATCAGATAATGTTCCTCTTCGGTGATTCTAACTTTTCCTTATGGGCGGTGGGTGGATGCTGCTTGTCTGCTAGTAGTAGTAGTAGTAGTAGTAGTAGTAGAAGGAAAGAAGGAGAGGAAAGTGAAGCAGTAGAGGGTGCTGTTGTTGTTGTTGATTTTATAGGGATATGTTATAGGAGTGTTAATGGTGGTGGTGGTGGGGATAATGGGGGGAAAGGGAGGAGGGAAGAGAAAGAGGATTCGAGGAGAGGGAAGAAGAGTGAGAAAAAAGAAAGGGTTATGGTGAAAGGAAAGAGAACAGGTTTATGGGAAAAATAATAACTGAAGCAGAGTGTGAGGAAGAGTTTGAACGTAACTTATGACGTGCATAAGTGAAAGAACAGCCTCGAAATGCTTGTAACACTTTTTACATATCATTACTATTTGCCGGAGTTCTTGAATCAGTATTGAAATAAACCATATCACCCTATAAAGAGAAGTTTCCCGAACATGACGGTATAACTAGAGAAAACTTGAATAATTTAGAATAACATGTCACATTCTCCTTCAGGGCCTAGACGTGGGCACACTGGCCGTGGCCAGCTGGTGATGGCGTGAGCGCTGCGCCATACATTCAGATTTTCCTAGCTCCCCAAGACATACACTTCCTTAATTACTCATTTTCTTTATTTTTTTTTCATGGGTTATGGCACGTGCTGACGCCCGGCGATGTTCGCATTGTCCATCACGGGACCCGCTAAGTAATGCAAATACGGCTGGCTGTGTCCGTAGAATGTTTCGAATCACTTCCTAGAAGAGCTCCGCCCGTAACACACTGATAGTCGTGCAAGCATTGGAAAGTGGCTGGCAGTCTGGTGGAATTCTTGCCGAGAAACTTCCGCTGCTACAACAACAACAATAACAACAACAACAACAACAACAACATCTACTACTACTACTACTACTACTACTACTACTACTACTACTACTACAAGTACTTCTACTACTACTACTACTACTACTACAAGTACTTCTACTACTACTACTACTACTACTACTACTACTACTACGACTACTATTACTACTAATACTACTACAAGTACTTCTACTACTACTACTACCACTACAAGTACTTCTACTACTACTACTACTACTACTACTACTACTACTACTACTACTACTGCTACTACTACTACTACAACTACAACTACTATCACTACTGCTGCTGGGTGATAGGGACGTGGGCAGGACTGGAGGAGGCAGTGACTGGAAGGGCAGGCCAGGGTGGAGATGATTTAGAAGAAATAGCAGAAGGGTGAAGGATAAACGAAAAATGCGTGTTGAAGGGAGGAGGGTGAAAGGGGTCAAGGGGGTGGTTCAGGGGGGGAGGGGGTATGGTGATGGTCATTATGGTGGTCGTCAGGGGGTCGTTAAGGCACCTTGGCACCGGCAGCAGCAGGGACAAGCCGAAGATGCCACGCGAGGAGAAAATGGGAAGCGACCGCGAGGAGAAAACAGGCGAGAAAGGAAAATAAGAGATGGAAAATTGAGGGAAAACGAAAATAAATGGAAAATGTGATGGGAAACTGAGGGAAAAAGTGGGAAAACAGTTAAGGAAAGGTAACAGTGAAAAGTATGAAGGAAAATGGGAAGCGACCAGAAGAAGAAACAGGAAAATTGGTGATGGAGGAAAATACATGATCGAAAACTGAAGAGAAACAAAGATAAATGAAAGAAAAAATAAAGGAAAGTAAGGGAATACAAGAAAACACGGCAAAGGTGAGACAAATAAATTTAAAGGGAAACTTCAATATTAAAGAAAAGTATGAGAGGAGTTACGGAGAATATAAGTAAAAATTAGAAAAAAATATAAGAAAAATAAATAAGCGAAAAATCTGGAAAAAGGGATAAAATGACAGGTGGAGACAGGCGAATATCAGGATGGAAATGGATGTTAGAAAGTAGAGAAAAAGTACACACACACACACACACACACACACACACACACACACACACACACACACACACACACACACACACACACA
>NC_066509.1:33846932-33894432 GCF_024679095.1 Eriocheir sinensis | reverse complement strand
TATATGAGTCTCCATGAGCAGCGGTATCAAAAAATTCAAAGTCGTTCCCTAATAAAATCCCGATTAATTGTTTTTATATAAGTATAAAAACTTAAAAAGGCTATAAAATCCTCAGATTTTACGCTAGATGCACAAACATCACCAAATGCAGAGATAATCACTTATATTTTCAGAATCAATAGCAATATTTAGCATATCTTATAAGTTTTTGCCCGAAATAGCTACTTATTTTATTTTTATTTAGTGCAATTTTTTACGTAAGTTTTTAACATCTAAGAAATCACTTAATTTTCACATTAGAAACTTAATACGATAGGAAAGCATGCAGACACATCTTAATTTTACTCAACAAAATCAAAATATTCATTTTCTATATACAATCACAACTTATTTTGGTTGAATTCCGATGTCACTATTGCCGCAGCACGTCTTGCCGGCTATCTGGCCCTCGTCCTTGAACAATCACTTTAGCCTTTTGGCCTATGACTTGTGGGCCCCGGTCAGTTTCCTGGACTTGTACACGTCCCTGTTCCTCGCCGTCTCCTTCCTGCCCTCCTCGATACTGCTCCTCTTCCTGCCGGTCGGCTGCTTCAAGGCCTTGTTCTTCCTCGCTTCTGAGGTCACGTCCTTGGAGAAATTAGCACCGAAACAGTTGAAGAGGGACCTGCTGATGTGCGGCAAGATGGTGTTGGCCAGGTTGTGCCCCTCCTGGCACCTGTACCCCTGCAAGGTCGGGTCTGAGGCCGCCAGGAACTCCAGGAGGTGCCTGAACCCGTCCCTGTGGCGCATGGCAAGGGAGAGGAACCTCAACCTGCGCTCCTTCTTGTCCTCCCTGCACATCAGGGAGTCCCACAGCGACATCCCGAAGGACGCCATGTGGGCCATTGGGAGAGATGGCCGCTTCAGGACCGCCCGGCCCGTCTCCAGCTCTCCCCTGTCGACCAGCTCGACCAGGGCGTCGAACATCACAGAGGGCGGGTCGCCCCTCTCGAGCTCCACGGTAATCTTCATCTCCTCCTGCTGGCCAACCTCCTGCTTGCAGCACTCGGCCACAGAGGAGTTGGCCTGGACCTTCCTGGCCAGGTAGCCGGCGTAGTTGCCGACCGCGGCGAGGAGCAACTCGTCCGTCGGCGGGTCCGGCTGGTCGTCGGCCAGCTCCCTGGCAAGCTGGGCCAAGATCACCTCGTCGTCCTCCTTCTCCTCTGCCTTGGCCCGGTCCAGGTCGGCCTGCACGTCCCCGGGGAAGAACCCGACGAGCTTCAGCAAATGCAGGCGCTGGGCCAACCTGTTGCTCACCATGAAGTTCTGCACGCTCGTCCAGTAGTTGGCGCCGCACATGGTGCGGCGCTTGCCGAAAGTGCTCAGTCGGGTCAGAGTTGGCCTTCCCAATGCACACATACTCGACCCCGTAGGACGTAGTGAACAGCCCCCTCACTACCACACTGCACTGAACACACCACTGCACTGCACACAACACTGAGTCACTGCACTGATGGCGTAGTACGGCTCCTCCACAGTTTACTCCACGGGGTCGCGGCGTCCTCATATCTTGTGTCTCCTCCGTCACTTCCACTCGATCCACTGCCTTCTGTGTCTTCTTGTATCGTCCTCTGGATCCTTGCAGTTGTGGGGAAGGGTACAGAGACGATGAATAACTGTAGGTCCTTTACTTGGAGAGTAAACAGAGGCAGGACAGCGATAATCCTTTACAGAGGGGAAGTGCCCAGCTGACTGCGTGCCTAAGGCGAGTTAGGCGACGCGGGAACTGAGCTGAGTTGCCATGTAGGCACTAACTAAACGTACATTTCTTGTTTCCTAATACGTAAAACTGTGGACTTCACTATCCTACAGTTATCATTCATTTTACGTAAAGATTTCAACCTAAAGTTACGCAAATTTGCCATTTTTTACACAACGTTTTCAAAGTGCACGCATGGTGCTATTTTATATAAGTTACCTTGAATCCTCGACCAAATCACTCTAGAGACACTCCTGCCTGCTTGTATGCACTAAAACTTGAAGATTTCGTCCTGTTTCCACTTAAATTCGGAGTAAGAACGCAGAGTGTGTTTGAGTTGTCGCAGTGAAAGTCGCCATAACAATCGGCCCCTTACGCGAAGCCAGCGCGCCAAGACTGAAGAGATTTCCCGTCAACTAGTTGTGAAGTCTATGCTCGAGGATAAGCGATGAAACAAATAATAAAGAAAAAATAAAAAATAAATTAATAATAAAATAAACAGAATACCGAGGAGTGCAACATCGGCGGGAATCAAACACACACACACAAAAAAAATTGAAATAGAAATATGAGATTAGGAAAAAATAACATCAACAAATCAACAACAACAAAACACTCAGCACCGAAACACTGGATGAGTAGGGATAAAAAAAGAAAGGAAAACAAGAAGGAAAAAAAGGAAAATAAGAAATAAAAATATAAAGATAAAAAAGGAAAACAGAAGTAAATATAAAACCACATGAAAATAAACTAAAGCGGCAAGGCCGTCCGTTCATTTCGCTCCCGCCAAACATGTTTTCTGTGCAGCTCAAACTTTTATTTATTTATTTATCTTTTTAACTGAGTTTCATTTTATTATCAGGTTTACGTGTTTGTACGGACACACACACACACACACACACACACACACACACACACACACACACACACACACACACACACACACACACTTGCACAAACAATATCATATGCTCGTTTTTCTTCGTTTTTTTCCTTTTTTTCAATATTTTCATTATTTTATGATTTTCACTTTGCATCATATTATGTTCTTCAAGCGTACCATTTCCTCAGTATGGAAAGCAATACACAGCATCACGCCATTCCCAGTTTACTTCAAAATGATACACTTCTGTTCTATTCTATTAAGTCTAGTTAGATTTTATTTCACTCTGCTTTAAATAGGTAATAATTTCCTGCAATCTTCACTAGTTATTTTACAATTCTTCATTGACTATTTCATTATATTAGTCAACGTCATATTAATTCACGATGCTTCAAATTGTTAAGTTTAATATTTACTTTCTCCACCTTAATGACGTTTTTTTTATATATAAGTCAAGTTCAGCTGAATTTAACGTTGCTTTAAATATTTAAGTTTAATATCCATCAGTCTTCTTAATCGTAGTGTTGCTCAGCTTTCCGTATATTATCTATGTTCATTTTAATTTAACGCTTCTCCGAATAGTTAACTTTAATTTCGCCCGCGCCCCGTCTCGGGCACGCATTCTTCTACGGTCCCCGCCATACTTTCAGCGCCTTTAAGCTCCGCATCTAACACCAGCCACCCCGCCCCTCTCCCTTCACCTAACCGCCCCTCCCGTCATCCCCCGCCCGACTCAGGTGTCCCTGTGCGTCACCTTTGCCCTCACCTGCCCTCCTGCCTCGATAGGTCTCCCGCCTCTCAAGTTTCTTGAATGTTTCTTGAATGATGTATGCTATCCTCAATCCACTCTCTCTCTCTCTCTCTCTCTCTCTCTCTCTCTCTCTCTCTCTCTCTCTCTCTCTCTCTCTCTCTCTCTCTCTCTCTCTCTCTCTCTCTCTCTCTCTCTCTCTCTCTCTCTCTCTCTCTCTCTCGCCTAAGTTCCATATATCAATCCATCTATGATTACATACATACATACATACAATTCCACGTACGTACATTCAAACATACATGGAATCAGACAGATTTACACAGATATTTTTTGATCATCTATTGTTTTTTCTTTCATTATTTTTCTAACATCTATTGTTTTCTGTCCTTCATTTGCTATCGTTCACTGTTTCCTTTCATTCATAGTTTTAGTAAAGCGTTTGACAAAGTTCCTCACCAACGACTGTTGCTTAAATTACAGGCTCACGGAGTAGAGGGTAAAGTTTTGAACTGGGTCAAGGCGTGGCTTAGCAATAGGAAGCAAAGAGTGCAAATCAATGGTAAAAGATCTGACTGGGGATGTGTTACGAGTGGGGTCCCACAAGGTTCGGTATTAGGTCCACTTTTGTTTATTATTTATATCAATGACTTAGACACAGGAATTAGTAGTGATGTTAGTAAATTTGCAGATGATACCAAGATCGGTAGAGTAATTGAGTCGGATCAGGACGCTAGTATTCTCCAAGGTGAACTCAACAGATTATATGACTGGGCGGATAAATGGCAGATGGAGTTCAATGTAGGGAAGTGCAGTATTCTGAGTGTAGGTAGGAACAACCCCTCACATAACTATTGCTTAAATGACACTCTCATAAGTAGGTCTGGGTGCGAGAGGGATTTAGGGGTCTTAGTGAGCTCTGATCTCCGTCCAAGGGCACAATCCATTCAAGCTAGAAATCGAGCTAATAGGGTACTGGGATTTATTTCAAGGAGCGTAAGCAACAGAAGCCTCGAAGTCTTCCTCAAACTATATTTAGCATTAGTTAGACCTCATCTTGACTATGCGGTTCAGTTCTGGTCACCCTACTATAGAATGGATATCAAAATGTTAGAATCGGTGCAGAGGAGGATGACTAAGATGATTCAGGGGTTGAGAAACTTGCCATACGAGAAAAGACTCAAACAGTTAAACTTGCATTCTCTAGAAAGGCGAAGGGTGCGTGGAGACATGATCGAGGTTTATAAATGGATGAAGGCCTTTAATAAGGGAGACATTCATAAGGTTTTGTTGGTAAGAGAACCGGGTAGGACACGAAGTAACGGGTTTAAACTGGATAAATTCAGATTCAACAGGGACATAGGCAAAAATTGGTTTACTAACAGGGTGGTGGATGAGTGGAATAGGCTTAGCAGTCATGTGGTGAGTGCCAATACAATTGTCACATTCAAAAATAGACTAGATAAATTCATGGACAGCGATATTAGGTGGGGTTAGATACACGGGAGCTTAGGGTAAAAGGAGCGGCCTCGTACAGGCCTACCGGTCTCTTGCAGACTCCTGCGTTCTTATGTTCTTATGTTCTTATGTTCATTCACTGTTTTTTTATCACTAACAATTTTTTAATTATTTCTTTTCCTATCATAGTTTTTTCAATCATTTAATGTTTTTTTCTATCATTTATTGTTTTCCTATTTTCCCCTTTTTGTCCCTCGTTGCGTTTTATTCCAAGTGTTTGATGGAGAGTCTTCCTGAAATGTCGCTTTGTGTACTCCTGAATCGTCGGTGAATGGATCTGAGAGTGGGAGAGACAGGAGGAGGAGGAGGATTACAAAGGAGTACAAAGAACAACAGACCTCTTGGTCCTAACTAGGCAGTTTGTTGTTGGTACCATCTACTCTAATGTACGAGTCAGAGACACAGGACAGCTAAGGCGAATCGGAGGAGGAGGAGGGGGAGGGGGAGGAGGAGGAGGAGGAGGAGGTGATGATGAGAATAAAATGGTACAGTAAAATAAATAAGAAGAGGAGCAGGGGAAGGACGAGGAAGGGGAAGGACGAGGAGGATAAGGAGAAGAAGAGAAAAAAGAGACTGAGATGAAGAAAAGGAAGCCCCGAAAAAATAAAATTGCGGAGACGATAATAGACAAGAGAAAAGAAAACGAGGCGGATGTTGAGAGAGAGAGAGAGAGAGAGAGGTGGATGGAAGCATAATCTTCCGTCCCCATCTCTCTCTCTCTCTCTCTCTCTCTCTCTCTATTAGTTATTTAGTACTACATTTTCCTCAAGCCTCATTACTTTTACTTCTTGGCTTCTTTCTTTCGCTCCTTAATGGGTTTTTTTTCTCTCTCATCCTCTTCCTTTCATTGCTTCTGTTTGATAAATTCACAGATAATAAAAAAAATGAAAAGGAGAAGATGGAGCAAGAACACAAAGAAACACAAAGGAAGAACAAACAACAGCAGACCTGCTGGTCCGTACGAGGTTGTTTGTGACAAGCTACACTAACTATCTAATCAAAGGTGGAAGATGAAGGACAGCAAAGGCGAAGGCTCCTCCCCACCCCCCATCCCTATAGCCAAAGCTGGCAGGAAAGGAAAAAGAGCCATGCAGCATGGAAAAACTGCATGGAATTTATGTAGGAAAGAGGAAAGAACTACCATTACTGCTACCACTAACCGGGCAATAAAAGCGGACAAGGACACCAGTATTCGAAAGAACTTAACGTTATTACGACAATGAGTAATATCTTAGTTGCTGGTTGGATTCAAAACACTTGTCTAATCTATTCTAGAAGGCCGTAACTGTTGTACTATCAACGACATCACAAGGTAGAGAGTTCCAAACATTAACAACTCGATTGAAGAAGAAGTGTTTAGCTTCGTGCGACGAGAATCTTTTACCACTTATCTTCAAATTGTGATTTCTTCTTGTTCTATTTGATCGATCAATTGTAAAGTAATCTTCCGCATTAATATCACTGAATCCTTTGAACATTTTAAACACTTCTATTAGATCGCCTCGCATTCTTCGTTTTGATAGGCTGAATAAATTTACTTCTTTAAGCCTTTGTTCATATGACAAATTTCTCAACCTAGGAATCATCTTTGTTACTCTTCGTTGGACCCGTTCCAACTTTTCTATGTCTTTTCTGTAGTAGGAGACCAAAACTGTACACAGTACTCTAGACGGGGTCGAACCAACGAATTATACAGTTTTAATATTACTTTTTCCGATTTATTATTAAAGACTCGTCCGATGAAGCCAACCAATTTGTTTGCAGTTTTAACTACCTCTGAACAATACTGACCAGGCTTTAAATCGCTTGATATAGTGATTCCAAGATCCTTTTCTTTACTTACTGCAGAAAGTTGTTGGCCATTCATTACGTACCGAACGCGATTGTTATTTTTTCCGATGTGCAACACTTTACATTTGTCAACGTTAAATTTCATTTGCCATTGATTGGCCCAACGTGCAAGTCGATCTATATCTGATTGTAAAGCTTCTTCGTCGAGTATCGCAGTTACTTTACTAGCAATTTTTGTGTCATCAGCAAATTTTGATACTTTGCAAATGAGCCCATCATCGATATCATTAACATAAATTAAGAAGAGCATGGGGCCAAGCACTGATCCTTGAGGTACGCCGCTTTTGACATCGAGCCAGTTAGATGTAACACCGTTTAGAACTACTCTCTGTTTCAGCTCAGAGAGCCAGTCCGCAAGCCAATTGTGAATGTTACCCGAGATACCGTGCGCCAGTAGTTTGCTGAGCAATCGTTGGTGGAGGACCTTATCAAATGCCTTTTGAAAATCCAGATATATGATATCTACTGATCTGCTTTCATCGAACACCTCAAAAATATAGTGAAAAAAATCAAGTAAGTTAGTCAAACACGAACGTTTACTACGGAAGCCAAGTTGCGAATTATTTATTATATTATTTTCTTCGAAGAATTTCACCATATTGTCGCGAATGATAGTCTCCATTAACTTACAAACAATAGATGTCAGGCTAATTGGTCGAAAGTTTCCTGGATGAGACTTGTCCCCCTTTTTGGAAATTGGTGTGACATTTGCAAGTTTCCAATCCGACGGAACTTTTCCAGCTGTTAAAGATTTATTGAATATGATGGAGAGCGGTTTACAAATTTGATGTTTGATTTCTTTTAAGACCCTAGGGGTAATTTTGTCTGGACCAGGAGCTTTGCTTACTTTAATCTTTTCAATTGTGCGTAAAATGTCACTTTCTACGATGAGCACGCCACTTAACATCTTTTCGGTCCTTCTAACCTCCGGCGGTTGAGGTGATAAACAATCTTCGTCGGTAAATACGGATGCGAAAAAGTTATTTAGGATTGTAGCCATTTCATTTTCATCGTTCGTGTGGTTACCATTTTCATTAGCAAGCGGTCCGATACCACAAGTGAGTGACTTTTTATTTTTTACATAGCTGAAAAATTCTTTAGGATTAGATTTACTTGTTTCCGCTATATATTCTTCAAGATTTTTCTTGCTTCGTTTGATTAATTTCTTGGTTTCGCGGCGAATTCTGTCCAACTCTAGTTTGTCAGCCTCGCTCTGAGATAATATGTACCTACTGTATACGCGTTTTTTAAGAGATAGGCTATTTTGAATTTCGTTATTCCACCATTTGGGTTTCTTCTTAGAAGCTGAACGTCTGTTACGATAGGGTACGCATATGCTTATGGCATTGTTCAATATTGTGGTGAAGGCCCCCCAAGATTTATCAATATCTGTTTCCGCCGTGATTTCAGTCCAGTCAGAATTATTTAGAATTGATCGGAGTCTTACGAAATTCGCTCTCTGATAATCAGGCACCTTTTCTTTACTAGGAGTTACTTTACTTTCTTTCATATTGATGCTGAATGTGATTGTTCGGTGATCGCTAGAACTAAAAACTGGACCAACATTTACTTCGTTAACTAGATCAGCTGTCGTTGAAAAGATAAGGTCAAGTATATTATTTTCCCGAGTCGGTTCTTGAACGTGTTGATGTAAATCACTTTCTAGTAAATTTGTGTACAGGTCGAGCCCTGTATGACAGTTCAACGGTTCACCCCATCTTTTCACTGGCAAGTTAAAGTCCCCAACAACTACTGCCTCGCAACTGCTACTTGTTTCTAATAATAATTCACTTAATGCGTGGTCGATATCAAGAGTCTGCCTTGGCGGTCTGTAGATAAGTCCAATTACTATTTTACGAGATTTATTTTTAATTTCAATGAAGACCGTGTCTACATTGGTTATAATATCTGTTTTCACGGATACTGGATGGAGAGAGTTGTGGATATAAAGATAACGCCTCCACCCTGTCTGTTCTCTCTTTCATGACTAAAATGGTATAACCCGGTAATCTATATTCCGCAATGAAATCTCTATTTGAAGTGTCTATCCAAGATTCTGTGACTCCGATGATGTGATAATGATTTGTAGCTGCGAGGACTTCTAAGTCTTCAAATTTGTTACGTAGGCTACGAGCGTTTACATAGCAAGCTTTAATGTGATTCGAGTCGGGAGTTTTGCGTGTTGAGTGCACACTTAAGGAGGAGCTGCTGGTGTTCTCGCCTCCGCGTGTTTTGGCTTTCGAAGAGCCACTGGGTCACCGAGCAGCCTCCCGAAACGGGCAGCTGCTCCAACAGGGTTTAAGTGAATGCCATCAGGAAGGAACAAGTCTGAGTCGTAGTTAAAATTGTTCCACAAGTTAGCGAACTGGACGTTTTCTTGTGAGCAAAGGGACTGAAGTCTGTTGTTTGTGCTGAAGGCCTTACTGTAAAAGCTAGATTCGGCACCGACCCTCGGGAGGATTCCTGAAATTATGATGTTACCGGCATCCGTTTTACGTTTATACTGCTTGATCATGCGGCGGTATTTCTCAAGCAGTTCCTCAGAAAGATTGTCTTTACGTCATTTGTCCCCGCGTGAATGACAAAGAGGGTGTTTCGGTCGGCATTTCTCGTGACATCATCGCACGCTGCGGTGATGTCGTCCAGTCTGGCACCTGGATAGCAGTAACGTTTTCTGCGGCCGTTTGATGAACGACCACAGAACTCAACCAGCTGGCCACGCACCATGGAGTCCCCAACTAGGCGAGTCTCGAACTCATCCTCCATGGTGTCTGCCAGCACCTGGAACCTATTGAAGGTAGTGGGGGTCAGTAGATCCTTGGTTGCCTGCTTCGGTTTGGCTCCATTCCTTACAGGTTGGAACCCGACATCCTGTGAAGCAGGAAGAGAAGCGTTAAGTGGGGCAGGCTGGAAGTTGTCCTGTGAGGCAGGTTGGGAGTTAGCCTGTGAAGCAGGCTGGGGGTTAGCCTGTGAGGCAGGCTGGGGGTCAGCCTGTGAGGCAGGCTGGCGGTTGTTCTGTGAGGCAGGCCGGTGGTTAGCCTGTGAGGCAGGCTGGGGGTTAGCCTGTGAGGCAGGCTGGGGGTTAGCCTGTGAGGCAGGCTGGGGGTTATCCTGTGGGGCAGGCTGGGAGTCAACCTGTGAGGCAGGTAACACGTCCTCCCGTGAAGCAGGAGGGTCGTCTGGAGAGGGCACAATCTCAGTGGAGGGCCTCTCCACCATCGATGGTGGAGTGACTGCCACATTAGTTAAAACAAATTCCTGAAGGGCTACAAATTTCTTTTCAAGATCATTGTGCTTGACTTTCCATTCACTCACAGCCTTCTGAAGATGTAATCTTTGAACGCAGAGGCGGCAAGTTTTACTCAGCTGGAAGAACTGAGCTGCAAAACGTCCGGGACAGACGTCACACTTAAGGTTCGAAGGCATTGTTAGAAATTTAAGCGAGTTAACAGTTTGGACAAATATTAAAAGCGCTTTCGAAATAACTTAAATTGTGACCATAAATTGAATTGTATAAAAATTGTGCATGGAAAATAGATACTGCTGTGTTAGATGCCTCCAACACTGGGAGTTCGCTCCCACAGGGTCTTGAAAACGCCTCAAAGACCAATCGCTTGTCCTGAGCCTCGGTCACGAGAGAGACTTTCACAACCCGGCGCTTTTCAGAGGAGGAGGAGAAGGAGAATGCGATTCATGATGTATGTGTGGTTATTATTTCGGGACCCAATGGAGGAGGGACTAAGCTGAGGGAAGATAAGAGGAGACGGGAAGGGGAAGGGGATGAAGAGGGGAAAGGGAGATGGTCAAGATGGGGATTAAGTGGGAGAAGAAGAGGAAGGCAGGGAGAAGGGACAGACACGAAAAGGGGAACGGGAGGGGAGAGAAGGGTACATGGGGAAAGGGGAGGAGAGGGAAAGGGTATAAGCACTGGAGTGAGGGAGTGAGGGAAAGAGTGGGAATTGGAGGGTAGAATGAAGCGGAAATAAGGGTAACACAGTCTGAAGGAAGGGAGGAGCGAAAGGAGGGAGAGCAAGGGAGGGGAAAAAGGATAAAAATAAGTGTGAAAACGGGGGTGAAACGAGAAGGTTGGGGAAGAAGACGAGCAAGAAGAGGGGAAGAGATGAAAGAAGAGGGGACGTAATGGTGATGATGGGGGTGAAGGGAGACTGGTTATGGGGAAAGTGATCCGTGTGTGTGTGTGTGTGTGTGTGTGTGTGTGTGTGTGTGTGTGTGTAAACTCAAGGCAGGTAACTCATACACGCGTACATGCAAACAAACAACTGCCTTCGTTCACATGTCCAGCTCTCTCTCCCCCCCCCCCCTCACACACACACACACACACACGCACACACATATAAAAAGGAAAAAGAAGAGGAAGAAGAGGAGGAGGAGGAGGAGGAGGAGGAGGATGTGTGAGCACTGTGGGTCAGGCGTTCTCACTTCTCAGTCTCAGTGTCTGGCTGGACGTGGTGCAGAGAGGGTGGTTCACCTCGGCTCTCCCGCCTCGCCTCAGCCTCTCGCGGCCCTCCCCTCGGCGACCCTCAGTGCCAACCCTCGTGCCCCGCAGTGCCGCGCCGCCCCTTGGAGTGCCGGGTCGTGGGTGCCGCGGACAGTGCCTCCAGTGGATATAAAGACATTGTAACTTTTTTTTTACTACAAGACTCATTTTTATGTGGCGTCAATATTACTGTTGTTGTTAAGAGGTAATGAGCAGGAGATGAGACAAGCGGCCCCCTAGCCCCTTCTGAACCGTTTTTTTTTCCTTATTTTGACCCTCATCTTCCCTTTCCCTCGCTTTTTGTTTACTCGTTAATTGTCTTGGGTTGGGTTGTGTTAAGTGTTCGTCTTGTTTTGTTTGGTTGAGTAGTAGGTTGAGGTGATTGACAGGTAAAGGAAGTGATCATTGATGTTTTTTGTCTACCTTTTGTTACCTGTTCTTTTCTTTCCTACATTTTTTGGAGTACACGCTTTCCTTTTTTTTCAATCTTGTTCGAAGTGCGTTGAGGTGACGCAAGGTGTCAAGAAGTGATCATTAGGTTCTCCTCTGAATGTCTTTTTACCTGTCCATTAATCAGTCACATTCACGTCAGAGAAAGGTGCTATTTTTTCCCCTTTCTTCAATAATTTCTCACGTGTTTATTCTATTCCCCGATTTCCTTCTATATTTTCGTTTTTGAACTTTTATATTATTTTTTCTTTCCTCAAAAGTTATATATAAAAGGTTTGCACATATTTCCTTCCTCTACGTTAGGAAAACAATATGATGGTGCTGGAGGGAATGTGTGTGTGTGTGTGTGTGTGTGTGTGTGTGTGTGTGTGTGTGTGTGTGTGTGTGTGTGTGTGTGTGTGTGTGTGAGCGCGCGTGGATGACATAATCCAGCTACCATCCTCTCTCTCTCTCTCTCTCTCTCTCTCTCTCTCTCTCTCTCTCTCTCTCTCTCTCTCTCTCGCTCTCTCCCCCCCCCCCACACACATAAATACGATAAAGGAAACTATAAAAACAAACCTTGGTTATACGATTAGTCATATTATAATTTACGTTCCTTTTTGTAACACTTCCTCTTTCATTCCCTTTATTGTTATGTTGTAGTTTTTGTTATTGTTTATGTTGCTGTTTATGTTGTTCTTGTTGTTGTTGTTGCTTCAGTGTCAATACGAGTGGAGGGACGCAGAGAAGACAAATAACACTTGTGAACCTTTGCTTCTCGTCGCAGGTTTTCGCGAAGTCGTGAAGGCGAGGCGAAGGCGAGTGAGGAGAGATACACGGATACAGGGAACGCGCGTGTGTGTGTTTGTGCACGTGTGTGTGTTTGCTCAGGCGACTGTTGCTCCGGCTTTTGTTTTGGCCCGAGGAAGACGAAACAATGAGGAAGAGGCAAGGAAGACCACGCGAGAATGGAGGAATAAATAAATAGACACAGAAATAAAGAGAAGGACAGCGAGGAAGGTGAGAAAAATGACAGAAAAGTTAGAATAAAAAAGAATGACTGAGAGGAGATAAATAACACAGAGGAATAAATAGACACATAAAAAGGAAGAAAAGGAGGAAGGTGAGAAGACACAAAAGGTTTGAAAAAGAGACAGACGGAGAGGAAACAAACAAGAAAAGAGGAATAACAACATAGATACATAAATAAAGAGGAAATAAGGAGGAAGGTGAGAAAAGATTCAAAGGAAAAGAAAAAAGACGAGTGGAAATAAATAAATAAAATCATCAAGAGGCCGTACATTAAGCCTCCTCTTCCTCTTATCTCCTCTTGTTTCTGCTTCTACTTTTGTTTCCTGCTCTTTATTCTTCTATCTTTGCATTCAACTTTTCCTTTTCTCTACCTGTTCATCTTTTTCTTCTCTCTCTCTCTCTCTCTCTCTCTCTCTCTCTCTCTCTCTCTCTCTCTCTCTCTCTCTCTCTCTCTCTCTCTCTCTCTCTCTCTCTCTCTCTCTCTCTCTCTCTCTCTCTTTCATCGTCCTCCTCTATTAATCTCTTAATCCTCTTCCTCTATTTTTCTTTTATCACGTATATAAATATTTTCTTGTCTATCTCCGTCTGTCTGTCTGTAATTTTATCTGTCTGTCTGTCCGTCTATCTATATCTGTCTGTCTGTGTATCCATTCTCTGACCTAACTATTATTTCCTTTTTCTTTTCTTTCTTCTGTCTGTCTGTCTGTCTGTCTGTCTGTCTCTGTAAAGTGCAAAGAAAGTGAGATACTGAAACAAGGCTTAAGAACAAAGAAAAGACCAAGAGAAAACAAAAACAACATGTGGCCGAGAATAACAACAACAACAACCAGTGCCGAATCACCTCACCAGGTGGCGAAGATGTCCCCAAAACTCGCACTTAAACAACATGACCCCCACTTCGAAACCCCGCAACCACCACCACCACCACTACCTCCAGCGTCACCACCACCACCTCCACCTCCATCTGTAATCCACCTGGGCCTCCACCTCCTCCACCTTCATCTCCACTTCCACCTTCAACTCCTCATCGTCGTCGTCTTCATCCTCGCGTCCTCCGCCAAAGGTAAGGAGAGAGAGAGAGAGAGAGAGAGAGAGAGAGAGAGAGAGAGAGAGAGAGAGAGAGTCATGTCTGGCAACCAACTCTAATGTGTGTGTGTGTGTGTGTGTGTGTGTGTGTGTGTGTGTGTGTGTGTACCGAAAGATTTCGCAAGAGTATGGTTGTTGTTGTCAGGAGACGTTTTTTGTGTGTGTGAGGGGAAGAGGAGCAGGATGAGGAGGAGGATGAGGGGGAGGAGGAGGAGAAGGAGGAGGAGGAGAAGGAGGAGGAGGGGGAGGAGGAGGAGAAGGAGGAGGAGGAGGAGGAGGGGGAGGAGGAGGAGGAGGAGGAGGAGGAGGAAGAAGAGGAGGAGGAAGAAGAGGAGGAGAAGGGAATTGCAATGGGGAGGGAGGTGGAAGAAGAATGGAAATTGGTCACTGTTTTCTTTCTCTTTTTCTCTCTATTTGGGAATGTGAGGGGAGGAGAGGAGGAGAGTGGAGAAGAAAAGGGAAGGTGAAGGGAAGTGGGATCAATGTGAGCTTTGTGGGGAAGGAGGGGAGGAGAAAAGAGGAGAGGTCGGGAGTGGGGAATAGTTTTGGTCTCCCCACCATGCAAAGGATATTGCTAAATTAGAAGGTGTTCAGCGTCGGGCAACGAAAATGATCCCTTCCTTGCGCAACAAATCCTAAGAAGAAAGGCTTTCTACCCTTAACATGTTCTCTCTTGAGAAACGTCGCCTCCGAGGAAAACTGATCAAATGTTTTAAAATACTTAATGGTTTCACGAATGTAGACAGAACAAAATTGTTTATGATCGATGACACTTTGCGCACGAGAAACAATGGCGTAAAACTCAGATGTAGACAAGGAAATTCAGACTGCACCAAATTTTTCTTCACCAACGTTGTAGTGCGAGAATGGAATAAGCTTCCACCATCAGTGGTCCAGTGTAACACGATTGACTCCTTCAAAAATAAGCTCGACCGTCACTTCCTTCAACTTAATATCAACTAGAGTAGAAATGCAACGTTTTGGAGTCTTCTGATTAATGTAAAATCACTTAGGTTAAGGACAGACCACCAAGTCTGGACCATGGGGTCTGTGTGGTCTGATTGTCTATGTAAATCTATGTAAATTTCTCGTATTACTCTCAGTATTACTTTGAGGGTAAGTTAAAAACATAATAATGCCAGTTATATAATAAAAAAAAAGAGACGTGAGTGATGTGATATTTTGAGGCGCTGCATAAATGAATGAGCGGCGAGTGAATAATGAAGGAAAGAGACGTGAATAATGGAATGCCGGAAAAATACATATTGCAGCAGGGTATGTATATGAAAAGAAATTGAAGTTTCTTTAGGAAGAGAGAGAGAGAGACTCGCCCTGAAAACCTCGCCGCGGCACTGTTTCGGCGCTTCACTCGGGAGGTGCAAAATAATACGAAAAAAAGAAGCAATACAGAGGAGGGATGGCAATCCCGTCCCCTTCCCGCCCGTAATGGCGCCAGGAACACACCTTTCCCACGCCCGCTGAGTGGGGAGGAAACATAAGTAGCTCCGTGCTGGCAAGAAATGAAAAACGCAAAGAAATGAATTGAATAAATATTTCACCCGTATTCCCATATTCCTCCTCCGCCTCCTCATTCTCTTCTGCCTCTTTTCACATTATTTTGTTTTCCCGTCTATCGTTATTCCTCTTATTTAACTTTCCACATGGCCTCTGCTCCTTTTCCTGCATCACTTATATCCTATTTATTCTTATTTTCTCCTTTTTTGTACTTCCTTCGAACTTCATCTTCAAATCTTGTACATCTTTCTTTCCTTCTTCATTTTCTCTCTTTTCCGCCTCTTCTTTAACTTCAGATATTAATTTCCTCTTCTCTTTTTCTGGATCATCATATTTTTTGTCCTCTCTCTCTCTCTCTCTCTCTCTCTCTCTCTCTCTCTCTCTCTCTCTCTCTCTCTCTCTCTCTCTCTCTCTCTCTCTGTCTCTCTCTTCCTCCTTCCACCTTCAATGAATATCGGAAACATTCTTCTCCCTCCCTTCCTCCCTTCCACCTCTTCCTCCTCCTCCATATAATCTATCACCTCCTTTTCTTTGTCTCTTCTCTTTTTTTTCCCTTTCTTTACTCTTTTCCTCCACCTCTTTCATATCTATTACACCATTCTTCCTCTCCTTCTTCCCCTGGTTCTTATTTCCTCTATTTACTTCACATAATATTATCTATTGTTCTCATTCTTTTCATCATCATCATTACATGTTTCTTTTCTCTGTCCCTTTCCTCCGCCATCTTTATATCTTACAGACTTTATATCTTCTCTCTCTTCTCCTTTCTATTTCACGGTATCTGTTATCATCCGCCTCCTTTTCCTCTTCTTTCTCTTTATATATTTATTGCTAGTTCTCTTTCTTCTTCATCACCTTCATGTCTTCCCTATTCTTCTTTACCCATTACTCACTTTCCTTCATCTTCTTTCTCCATATTATCTGTTACCTTTTCCCTTTTCCCTTCTTTTTTCTATATATATTTACCATTTTTGATCCTGAGTCACCTCCATATTTATCCATCTTTCTTTCTCTGTTACTCATTTTTCTTAGTCTTCCTTCTCCATATTTGTTAACTTCCTTTTTTCCTCTTCTTCCTCGTTATTTATTTATTACTCGTGCTCTTTCATCATCACCTTCATATTTCATCCCTCCTTCTTTCTCTTGTACTAATTTTTCTTCATCTTTCTTCCCACATTATCCATCATTCTTTTCTTTCCCGTCCGCTTCATCTCCATATAATTGGTCTTTGGTCCTTTCTCTCTTTTATCACAGTTTATATTTTCTTCACTCTCTTTCGCTGCATTTTTTTTCCTTTCTTTTAACTGTTTTTCTTTCTTCTCATTCAGCTAATTTATTGCTTCATTTCCTTGTTTCTTCATGATATTTCGTATCTTAAATAATTCTTCCTTACCTTCTATATTTTTTTCCTATACTTTTGCTCGTTATTCTATTTCTTATTTCTTCCTATTTTTGTTTGACTTTTTTCACTCATTATCTCTCCAATACCTTCTCTTTTCTTTCTTTTCTTCCATTATTATATTCATTTCCCATTGTAATCTTCTTCCTCGTAAACTTTTCTTGCCTCTTCTTCTCATTTTCAGTCATTAGTTCTATATTACATTTTTTCCTACTTATTTTGAGGTTTCTTTTTATTTTCTCTTAATTTTTTTCTCGTTATCTTCTTCTCTTTTAACTTTCCTACCGTTTTTCTATGTTATACTTTTCTCTCATCTCTTCCATCGTTATTTCTCTCTCACATCTCTCTTCCTCCTCCTTTTTCTCGCTACCATTTTTCTCTCCTCTTCCTCCACCTCTCTCGCGTCTCACCTTTCCACTTAAATTTCCTTCGTCTATCTATCTTTCCTCTTATTACTGTATTTCCCTTGTTGCCACTTTTCTTCTCTATTTTCCACTCATATTTCTTTCTTCTAATTACTTTCTAACCCTTATCATACCACTTTTCATTTCACTTTCCTACAATTATTTATCTTTACATTTTCCTCTCCCTTTTCAATAACTCGTTTACATTTTTCTTTCCTCCTCCTTTTCATTCCTCCCTTTTCCATTACTACTTTTTTTACCATTCCTCCCTTGTTTTTCCGTATCTTCCTCATACCTATTTTCTTCTCACTTTTGCATCCATTATTTATCTATTACAGTTTCTTTCTTCTTTTCCTCGTTATCTTTCTTTACCTTCTTACCTCTCACATTTCCACTACTACTTCTCATATCTTTTTATCTTTCCTCTTTTGTTTTCTGTATCTTCCTTCTGACTTTCCTACCACCATTATCTATCTCTCTATCACACTTTCTCCCTCCTTTCTTTTGTTTCCTCTCCTCACCTTCCCGCCACCCACTCCTGCGCCTCACAAATTCCCAAAACTTCCTTCCTTGCACTCGCTAATCTCTTCTGTCTCTCCAGTAAGCCAATTCCGTTGATTCTTTATTGATAGCCGATTCCTTCTTTCCCTCCCCTTCTTTCTCTCTCTAAGATCATTCCTATATACTTCTTTAACTTATAACCATTAGTTCTATATATTCTTTTAAGTTATATTTGCTGATCATTTCTACTGAATACCTTAAAGTATAATTGATTCATCTGCACTGATTTACTTATTAATAGCCTACTCCCTCTCACACCCTTTCCCTCGCTTAGTATATCATCCTTATAGACTCCCTTAACTTATATTTGTAATATCTATAGACTTTCTTATCTTATATTTGCCTTGTATACCTGTCGATTTCCTTGCTGAATGTTTGTTAGACTCCTTCCCATTGATTCCTTATTGATAGCCTACTCCCTCCCTCTCCCTCTCCCTCTCTCTCTCTCGCTCACTTAGCTTAGCATTTCTAAGGACTTCCTATACTTGTATTTATTTACCACTTTTATAGACACGTAACTTATATTTTCTATCATTTTTATAGACTCAATTTGCGTATATTTCTATCTACTCCTTTCCGTTGATTAATTATTGATAGCCTTCTCTCACTCTCCACGTCTTTTGCTAAGCTTCTGAGTAGGCTATTTATACTTTTCTCTTATAGCTCTTCAAATTCCATATACTTTTTTTTATTGTTAAGGTAGGCAATATATTTTAACTTCTCGTATAACTGGATTAATGTCACTTACTTGCTAATCCAAGCCCCAACTACATTTTTTTTTTTTACTCTTCTGTTACTTATATTTTTCACTCTTTTCAACCTCACTGCCTTCCAGCTTTTCATTCCCTTCTCTTAAATCTGTTCAAATGCTGTTTACTTCCTATAAGCATGCTATTTATATCACCTTTTCTTGTAAGTGTTTTGATGCAACCTATATCCTATCTCACTTCGGTTCACAGGCCCTTTTTTACTCATCTTACTTATATTTTCCACTCTAGGCAGTCCCACCACCTCGCTGCACCTATTCCTGCCTCTTTATAAGTGTTTTCTACCGTCATCTACTACGAAATAGAGTAAGCAATATATATTACCGTCTCTTAAAACTACTTTCTCATATACTTTCTAAACCTATATAATTCTCCAGTGTATATATTTTTTAATTTTCTTTTCCCCATATATTTTCACTCTCCTCAGCTCCGCCGCCTCGCTGCTCTTCATTCCTGTCTCCACTTTCACTCCCCAACACGCTGCCGCAGTGAACACAGAAGTACGCCCCTTATGCTAACCCTCCACTCCTTCCCTTCCCTACCTCTACCTCTTCCCCCAAGTGACTCTTACCCTTGCCTCCCCTCCACTCCCTTCCCTTTTCCTACCCTCCCTTACCCCCCTCCCCCTGCACTTTTGGTCAGCCAGGGTCAGCGTGGCGGAACACACCGGATCAACACTTTAAGGAAACACCGGGAGGCGAGTTATTATTATTATTACTTTTTTTGGGGGGGCTGGAAGGAGTTTGCTCTTGGGTGTGTGCTGTTTTTTTTGTTACTGTCATTCTCTGTCTTTGTCTCTCTCTGCCCATCCTTTATTTTTTATTTCTTTCTTTCCTTCTCTCTTTTTCCATCTTTCTCCTTTCTTTCATTCTTTCTTTCTCTTTCTTACTTTCTTTTTCTTTCTATACCTTTTTCTTTCTTTTTCAATCTTCCTTTTTACCCTCTCTCTCTCTCTCTCTCTCTCTCTCTCTCTCTCTCTCTCTCTCTCTCTCTCTCTCTCTCTCTCTCTGACACGCATACAAACTAAAAGGCAAATGCAAGGAGGCAGACAATCAGTCAGACAGTAGCACAAACGCACGAACACACACACACACACACACACACACACACACACACACACACACATACCAAAAGTTAAAAAAAAAAAAGAACAAAAGAAAAACACGAAGAAAGAAACACCTGGAAATTCAAGACAAACTGTTGTTGATCGTGCGCCAATTTTGTGTTGCGAGAAGGGAAAGGAAGAGGAGGAGGAGGAGGAGGCAACAACACTGCAAAACTTCCGGAAATCGAGTGTTACTTCAGGGAGTGAATCTGTGAAAACCTGAAATTGCCTTGTGTATCATACGAGGAAAGGGAGGAGGAAGGAAGGGTGGTGGGAAAGGAGGAAGGAAGGAGAGAGGAAAGGAAGGAGGGAAACATGGAAACATGGAAACATGGAAATGCAGGCAACAGAAAGCCTATTGGCTCATTACGAGGTCGCCCGCTTGGGTGATTTAATCTGCTCGATCGCCACTTGGGGCTTGGTGAGCAGATGAAAGCACCTCGATATTGAGGAGCAGATGAAAGCCCCTCGTTATTCAGTTTACTCCCGACGCAGCGAAATGACGGTCGATTCTATATTTGAAGGAGTTGATGGTATTCGCATTCACTACTTCTGAGGGAAGATTGTTCCAGTGGCGGATGACTCGGTTTGAAAAGAAACTCCTTCCAATGTCTGTGTTACATCGACTCGACTGAATGGGTAAACCGTTATTTCTAGTTCTTGAGTTGGTTTGCAGTTCAAAGAATTTGGAGTAATCGACGTTATTGACATTTTTCAGATACTTGAAGACTTGAATCATATCCCCTCGTAGGCGTCTTTTCTCCAATGTAAAGAAATTGAGTCGCTTGAGTCGTTCCTCGTACGGTTGAGCCCTGAAGGTTGGAATCATCTTTGTGGCGCGTCGTTGAATCCTTTCCAGTAGAGCAATGTCCTTTCTGTAATTGGGAGACCAGAACTGCACTGCATACTCGAGGTGCGGTCTTACCATGCAATTATACAAGGATAGCATCACGTCTGGTGTTTCACACTCGAAGTTCCTCGCTATGAACCCGAGCATAATGTTGGAAGGGAAGGAAAGAGGGAGGGAAGGAAGGAGGAAGGAAAAGATGGAAGTAGAAAGGAGGAGAAAGGAAGGAGGTAAAGAAGGAAGATAGGAAAGGAAAAAAACAATGAATGATGGATGAAAGGAAGGGATGAGGTGAAAAGGATAAAAAAAAGGAAGTAAGCATGAAGGAAGAGCATGAGGAAAGAAAGGGAGCGAAATACCGCAGGTGAAGAAGGAAAAAAAGTGAAGGAAAAGAATGTAAGGAAGTAAAAAAAAAAAGTGAAAGAGGAAGAGATGAGGAGTAGTAAGGCACTGGGAAGGAAAGAAAGGAATGGGCAAAAAAAATGGGAATAAAGAATGAGAAATGTAAAAAAAAAACCGATAACAAGTGAAAGGAGAAAGAAAGAAACGAAAGAAAGGGATAAGAAAACGAAAAGAAATAAAGCAATACATAGAAAATGCATATATGGAAAAATAAAGAAACCAAGGAAAGGTGGCAAAGAAGAGAGAAAGGAAGGAAAAGGGAAGAATATATATGAAAAGAAAGGGAGGAAGGAAGGAAGGAAGGAAGGATTTATGTAACTAAGGAAGAAGAGAAGGGAAGGTAGGAAAGAAGGAAGCCAGCATGAAGAGAAAGGAAGAAAAGAGCTAAGGAAAAGGATAAGGGACGAAGAAAGGAAGAGAGCAATTTAGGAAGAAGAGAACTAAGAAATAAGAGGAAGGAAAGAAGAAAGGAGAAGTGAGGCTGGAAGGGCAAGTGGAGAACAAACACCCTCGCCTTATGAACTCTGTGTTGTCAGCGTCACACGAGAAATTCCAGTGTGTTGCAAGTTGAAGCGATGGCGAGACTTAAGTGAAGGAAGTGTCTCCTTGCCTGACGTCGCGTACCTACTCACTGCTAGGTGAACAGGGGCTACACGTGAAAGAAGATAAATGCAACTTATCTTCTCCCGGCCGGGAAATCGAACCCCGGTCCTTCTGGTTGTGAGGCAGACGCTCTATCCATTGAGCTACCGGGCCGGTGATGGTGGTGATGATGACGATGGTAAAGGAGGAAGTAATACTTGAGAAAGTATGTTTGTTCTTGCCCTACACCTGTGTGTGTGTGTGTGTGTGTGTGTGTGTGTGTGTGTGTGTTTTCAGTACAGACATATATAGAAAAAAAATATATTATTAGTGTTTTCAAGCTTGTACTAAACTAATATTACCTTCACCTTATGTTAGTAGTGTTGCCAGAATAAGAATAAACCTTTAGAAGTGGATATATAGTCCGTTATGCTAGAGGAAACACACACACACACACACACACACACACACACACACACACACACACACACACACACACGGTAATCTTTGGCTAGTCAAACAAATGGTAAAGGAGACTCAATTACATTATACATATTTTTTAGCTCAGAATGTCAGATCAGAGGAACAGAAAGGCGAATATGTGAAGGCTAAATAAAGGAAGGAGTTGTTTGGATATTATTTGTTCTCTCTCTCTCTCTCTCTCTCTCTCTCTCTCTCTCTCTCTCTCTCTCTCTCTCTCTCTCTCTCTCTCTCTCTCTCTCTCTGTGTGTGTGTGTGTGTGTGTGTGTGTGTGTGTGTGTGTGTCTGTCCAATTCTTCAGGATCTGTGAGAAAACACCATGATGATGATGATGATGAGGAGGAGGAGGAGGAGGAAGAGGAGGAGGAGATGAAGATACTGAAGGGAAAAAACTAAACAAAACAAAACAATCTCCTCTCCAAGTTATGCCTTTGCTAAACCTCTCTCTCTCTCTCTCTCTCTCTCTCTCTCTCTCTCTCTCTCTCTCTCTCTCTCTCTCTCTCTCTCTCTCTCTTCATTAAGATAAACTTTTTATTCAAGAATAAAGATGTAATACTTCCGCTCTACAATAGTTTAGTCAGACCCCACTTGGAATATGCGGTACAGTTTTGGTCTCCCGACCATGCAAGGGACATTGCTAAATTAGAAGGTGTTCAGCGTCGGGCAACAAAAATGATCCCTTCATTGCGCAACAAATCCTACGAAGAAAGGCTTTCCATCCTTAACATGTTCTCTCTTGAGAAACGTCACCTCCGAGGAAAACTGATCGAATGTTTTAAAATACTTAATGGTTTCACGAATGTAGACAGAACAAAATTGTTTATGATCGATGACACTTTGCGTACGAGGAACAATGGCGTAAAACTCAAACGTAGACAAGTATATTCAGACTGCACCAAATTTTTCTTCACCAACGTTGAAGTGCGAGAATGGAATTAGCTCCCACCGTCAGTGGTCCTGTGTAACACGATTGACTCCTTCAAAAACAAGCTCGACCGTCACTTCCTTCAACTTAATATTAACTAGAGTAGAAATGCAGCGTTTTGGAGCTATCTCATTAATGTAGAATCACTTAGGTTTAAAGACAGACCACCTAGTCTGGACCTTGGGGTCTGTGTGGTCTGATTTTCTACGTAAATCTATGTTAATCTCCCTCGGTGAAGTCAGGTGTCTTGAGAGCCGCCCCGCCGTTGGTCGTCACCGTCTACTGTCCGCCAATCAGCCAACAGGAGGCGACTACAAAAAACACGAAGGGGAGAAGAGGGGGAGCTGATTAGACGGTTCCCTCACTTCTCTGCTTTTTTCTCTCTGTCGCGTACTGTTTCTACTTCTCATTCTTCTTTCCTTCCCCTTCCTTCCTTTCCCTTTCCTCACTTCTCTTCCCAATCACTTCTTTACTGCTATTGTTTCTACCACTTTCTTTCCCTTAACATTCTCCTATTTTCTTCTCATTTCTCTTCACTTCATCTTACCTAAGCACCGCCCTCCTCTAGGTCCTCCCATTTCCCCTTACTCCTCTTCCCCGTCGCCTCTTCACTTCCCCTTCACTTCTCTTTCCTTCCCTTCCCTCCCTTCCTTTCCCTTCCCTCCCCTTCCCTTCCCTCCCCCCTCAACCACCTCGTCCAATTACTGACATTAACGAAAAATGAATAACGAAGACAAAACATCTATAACGAAAAAAAGTATAAACGAATAAAGAAAAATAGTATACTACCAATAAACTATGCCGATTAACAATGCAAGCCATTTTTTTCTCAACATTTTTTTTTTATTTCTCTTTTTTTTTTTTCAATTAAGCGATTACGTGAAATTACCGAATCAACTCTTGATTATCCGATCGCTTGTTTAATGAGGTTGTTGAGGCGGTGATCCGATTGGCTGAGCCGGGGAGGGAGAGGGGGAGGAGGAGGGGGGAGGATGAAGGCGAGGGGGGAGAAGGAAGGGGCAAGAGGGGATGAGGAAGGTGTTGGAAGAGGAAGAGGGGTGAGGAGGGGAATAAAGGGGGAGAGGAAGCGGGGGCGGGGGAGAAGAGGAAGGGGAAGGGAGAGAAAGAGGGGGTGAGGAGAGGAGGAAGGGGAAGGGTGAGGAGAGGAGGAAGGGGAAGGGTGAGGAGAGGAGGAAGGGGAAGGGTGAGGAAGAGGGGGTGAGGAGAGGAGGAAGGGGAAGGGTGAGGAAGAGGGGGTGAGGAGAGGAGGAAGGGGAAGGGTGAGGAAGAGGGGGAGGAGTAACGTCCGAATAGAAAGGGGAAGGGATGATGTAAGAAAATGAAAAGGAAAGAAAGAGAAAGAAAAGATAAAAAGCGTGGTAAAAAATCTGAATGGGGCAGATGATACCAAGATCGGTAGAGTAATCCAATCAGACAGGGACGCTAGCGTTCTCCAGGATGAGCTTGACAGACTATATGATTGGGCGGGGAAGTGGCAGATGGAATTCAATGTCGGGAAGTGTAGCATTTTCAGTGTAGGTAGGAATAATCCCTCACACAATTACTACTTAAATGACACTCCTCTAAGCAGGTCTGGGAGTGAGAGAGACTTAGGAGTACTAGTGAGCGCTGACCTCCGTCCTAGGGCTTAATGCATTCAGGCTAAAAATCGGGCAAACAGAGTATTTGGTTTCATCTCAAGGAGCGTAAGCAATAGGAGCGCTGAAGTCATCCTCAAACTTTACTTAGCACTAGTTAGACCTCATCTCGATTATGCAGTTCAGTTCTGGTCTCCCTACTGTAGAATGGATATCAAGATGTTAGAATCTGTACAGAGGAGGATGACAAAGATGATTCAGGGGGTGAGAAACTTGCCTTATGAAGACAGGCTGAAGAAGTTAAATCTACACTCTCTAGAAAGGCGAAGGTTGCGAGGAGACTTGACCGAAGTCTATAAATGGATGAAGGGCTTTAATATAGGAGATGTCAATAAGATTTTAATAGTAAAAGAGCCAGGTAGGACGCGTAGCAATGGTTTTAAGTTAGACAAATTCTGATTTATCAAAGACAAAGGCAAGAATTGGTTCACCAATAGAGTGGTAGATGAATGGAGCAGGCTTGGGAGCCATGTTGTGGGTGCCAATACCGTAGATACATTCAAGAAGAGGTTAGATATTGCCATGGATGGTGAGGCAAGGTGGGGTTGAGTGTACAGGAGCTGCCTTGTATAGGCCAACCGGCCTCTTGCAGACTCCTTACGTTCTTATGTTCTTATGTACTTGCATAACTATCTTAACTATCACTTCTGCTACCTTCAAACTCCTACTTTCAATCTACCACCACCACCACCATCACCACCTCTCCCTGCCCCTCCTCCTCCCCCTCCGCACACCTGCCGACAGACACACCCCTTTCTCGCCTAGTAATTGAAAGATAAAGGGAGGAGAGTGATGGAGAAGGGTGAAGGGAAGAGGAGGGGAAGAGGAGAGTGCGAAGGGAAAAAGGTGAAGAAAAGTGAGGGGAAAAGGGTGAAGGAAATAGGATGAGTAGGAAAGGGTGACAAGAAAAGGGTGAGGAAGGAAGAAATGAAGAGAATGGAAGAAAAAACAATGAAGGGTAAAAATGGGAAAAGGAAGAATTAAAAAAATAATGAAGAGCAAGAACAAATGATGATGAGACATAAGGGAGAATGGTGTGCGGACGTTTGTGTGTTAGTGTGTGTGTGTGTGTGTGTGTGTGTGTGTGTGTGTGTGTGTGTGTGTGTGTGTGTGTGTGTGTGTGTGTCTGTGTGTGTGTGTGTGTCTGTGTGTCTGTGTGTGTGTGTGTGTGTGTGTGTGTGTGTGTGTGTGTGTGTGTGTGTGTGTGTGTGTGTGTGTGTGTGTGTGTGTGTGTGTGTGTGTGTGTGTGTGTGTGTGTGTGTGTGTGTGTGTGTGCGCGCGCGCGCGTGCATTTGTCTGTAAATCTGATCTCCAATGAAATAAACAAAAACAAAATATCGCACCGCACCGCAGGTTCACTTATATTAATGAAAACTAAAATTTCGCGAAAAACTACTCGTCATGAACTGCAGATGGAGAAGAATATAGACAAGTCAGGGAGTGGGAGGGAGGGAGGGAGTAGAGTCTGTTGTTACGGGAGGTGAGGGAGAGAGGGTTTGAGGGAGAGGAGGGAGGGAGGAATGACCGGGAGGAGGGAGGCAATTAGTGAGTGTTTTGTTCCTGAAGTAGGTTGAGAAGGAGGAGAGAGAAGAAATGGAGGGAGGGACAAAATGAGGCGGAGTGTATTTAGAAACAAAGAAACTGAAGAAAAATGAGAGAGACCTGTAGCACGGTAAACACACACACACACACACACACACACACACACACACACACACACACACACACATCCCACCCACACGCACACTGTCTATCTATCTATTTACTTTTATCTCCCTTTGCTTCTCCATCTTTCTGTAGGCCGTGAAATAGGAGGAGGAGGAGGAGGAGGAACAGAAGCAGTATCATGATTGGGGGATAGAGGAGAAGAAAGACGGATAAGAACAGGAGGAGGAAGAGAAGTATCATTATAGTAGGAAGAGGAGGAGAGGGAGAAGGAATAGCATGGGGAATAGATGGAGGAGGAGGCGGAGGAGGCGCGGTAGGCAGGGCAGGATTCCATCCCATGATGGAGTGTTTCAGCGCGGCGGCGACTAACTTTCCCGGCCAAGTCAGCCGTCGCGAGGCTTGGCAGGCCGCGGCCAGGCTTTGATTAGCCGAATGTTCCTTCCTTCTACTCCGCCGCCGCCTGTCAGCCGAGCGGTGATCAATGCGCGACACGACCCTTCGGTATCCCGCCTTGATCTGTTTCTCCCTCGCTCGCTCCCCGGGCCACTGAAGGCCTGGACACTGTGTTTGTTTCAAGATGAACTGTATTTGGGCTCCGCGTCCGTGCGTGTCCAGGTCAAGACGTCATGGGATTTTTTTCTTTTCTTTTTTGCTACTTTTTCTTTAAGGGAAAGAAGGCAGCTCATGAGTAAAAAGAAAAGGAAACAAAAAGTCCGCTAGTGTTACTCACTGGTATGACTTACTTTAAAAGGGCTATCTAAGGTATTTTGATATTTAAACGTAGACTGACATACTTGGTCTTCGGATGAAGACGCTTTAAAATCTCTTAGCTGTTGTGTTAAGTAAGGTTAACTCTAAAAGGTTATTTGAGACACTTTTGGGGATTAAATGTAGACTGACATTGAGTATCTTCGGATCAAGGCGTCCAGAGTTTACCTAAAATATTCCAGCGAGGTTCAGACTGACTGGTGTGACAAAACGTTGCAGAGATGAGTAAGTTAACCTTAATGTGTGTGCGTCTCGCCTTTGTGCCGAGGCGTCCAGGGGTTCACGAAGGTGTCTCTTTGGTGCGTGGCAGGAAGACTGACGTTCCCTTAAAAGGTTATCTAATTAGTTATTTTTTTTTCTTCAGAAACAAATATATCAAGATTTCCTAAATATTGTAACGGCCACAGTGTTTCAAGTTAACGTAACGATGACTCGCGGCCGTGTTACACACACTCCCTCACTACGAGGCGTCGAGGCGAGACCAAACCAACGACAGTTTCTGAAGTGCTTATCGCCTTCCATGAAACGAACAGACTTCGCTTCAAACTTTTTCTTGGCATATTTTCTTTATGATGTAACAAACGTATAAAAAAGCTGTATATCGCAAAACCAGGTGACGGTGCCTCAAAACGAATCTGTTCAGGTTTGCGAGGCGTCTCGAGATGACTCAGGTCGTATAGAAGAACTTGTTATTTGTTGAGATAGTTTACAAATTACCGTTACGCACTTTACTCCTTTTCTTTTTAAATGATGACACGTGAATTACTATACTATACCTTATTTTGTACAAGTTGACACCCTATTACTATACAACCTATTTTATACGATATCATAATTAATGTTTATGTGATGACAACTTAATTCATTATATTGTACCTTAATTTCAATGTTTCTTCCTTCATATCCTCCGCCTTTGCTTAATCGTAAACGTATGTATCTTTTAAACGGTAAATAACGATGACTCCAAAGCCTTACCGGTGCAGAGTGGAGCGCCTGACCCTGAACACACATAATGGAATCTTAATGTTTGTAATTAATTAATATGATGACTTGATACCACTCGCCCCTTGCTCATCTTAATCGTATGTATCTGTCACCCACAAGGGAGGCGGACCCTGACACACGGGCTACACAGTGTCCCGGCGACCCTTCAGCCTGGCGGTACTTCCCCGAACACTTAATCGCTTGGCTCCACAAATTACACGCCGCCAAGCAGCTCGTGACGCTGATGGCTCTGTCATGAAGCTAATTGGCTGGCTTACCTCACGCCCGACACTCGCCGCTCCATCCTTGCCGCAAATTACTCGCCGCAGACAAACACGGACACACAGACACACGCACACACTTGGCTGATTGACTGGTCACTGGAGAGTGGAGACAGTGGAGAGCGGAGGGAATCAACGAGGCGGGGTGACGTGATGCTTTGTGATGGAAAACGCTCGCGTTATCTGGTTAACTTGACTAAGCAAATGCCACCTCCCCTTCCCGCTAAATGGATAAACATAATAAAAACAGTATAAAAAGAGACAGTATGTAAAACTGAATAAAAATATGAATAAGAATAGATGATGGGATTGTTATAAGAGGCAGAGTATCGAGTAAATCAGCGAGACAGCTCAACGTCGCCGTGACGGTGTGCGCAGACGCGACGGCTGCGTGGCGGGCGGCGGGGCGAGGCTAGGCTGAGTGGTTACCTGCTGACCAGACGTTACTGCGAGGCGCGAGGCTTTACCAACTATTGTTACCAATCATTAAGTCATAAAATCCACCACTGTACACACACCTGCCCCAGGGAGTCGAAACTTATCTTAAACTTAAAGAAACTATATAAATAAATTAAATTAATTCAGTCTGCCTTGAGAGTGAACAGCACCTGGCGAGTCACTTCGAACCTTGCCGGATCCCTGAGCGACGCGCGGGGCTGCTCGAGCACCACGACCCCGCACGTTCTATTTTTTCTTCAAAACAGTACTACGCGTCATTATAAGCCAGTACATGGATGATCAGAAAGTTACCCTGACTAAGGAAAAGACGTCACAAAGCGAATTATGTTGAGATGAGCAAAGACAATCGCCAAGATCACTGTACGAAGTCAGGCATCAAATTATATTTTTTTAATTCCTCCCTCCCTCATCCCCTTCCCACTACCTCGGTTTCCTTCTCCACTATTCCTCGTTTCCTTTCCCGTCCCCTTCCTAATCCTTCCTGTCACAATCCTTCCGTCAATTTACATTCCTTTCCTTCTCAACCCTAGTGGTTGTCATAATCAAGGGATGTAGCTTTTATTTATTTAATTTAATATTTTCTCTCTATTTTCCACGCTACACCTTATTATAAACGATATCATGATTAATGTTTATGTGATGACAACTTAATTCATTATATTGTACCTTAATTTCAATGTTTCTTCCTTCATATCCTCCGCCTTTGCTTAATCGTAAACGTATGTATCTTTTAAACGGTAAATAACGATGACTCCAAAGCCTTACCGGTGCAGAGTGGAGCGCCTGACCCTGAACATACATAATGGAATCTTAATGTTTGTAATTAATTAATATGATGACTTGATACCACTCGCCCCTTGCTCGTCTTAATAGTATGTATCTGTCACCCACAAGGGAGGCGGACCCTGACACACGGGCTACACAGTGTCCCGGCGACCCTTCAGCCTGGCGGTACTTCCCCGAACACTTAATCGCTTGGCTCCACAAATTACACGCCGCCAAGCAGCTCGTGATGGCTCTGTCATGACGCTAATTGGCTGGCTTACCTCACACCGCCGACACTCGCCGCTCCATCCTTGCCGCAAATTACTCGCCGCAGACAAACACGGACACACAGACACACGCACACACTTGGCTGATTGACTGGTCACTGGAGAGTGGAGACAGTGGAGAGCGGACGGAGGGAATCAACAAGGCGGGGTGACGTGATGCTTTGTGATAGAAAACGCTCGCGTTATCTGGTTAACTTGACTAAACAAATGCCACCTCCCCTTCCCGCTAAATGGATAAACATAATAAAAACAGTATAAAAAGAGACATTATGTAAAACTGAATAAAAATATGAATAAGAATAGATGATGGGATTGTTATTAGAAGCAGGGTATCGAGTAAATCAGCGAGACAGCTCAACGTCGCCGTGACGGTGTGCGCAGACGCGACGGCTGCGTGGCGGGCGGCGGGGCGAGGCTAGGCTGAGTGGTTACCTGCTGACCAGACGTTACTGCGAGGCGCGAGGCTTTACCAACTATTGTTACCAATCATTAAGTCATAAAATCCACCACTGTACACACACCTGCCCCAGGGAGTCGGAACTTATCTTAAACTTAAAGAAACTATATAAATAAATAACATTAATTCAGTCTGCCTTGAGAGTGAACAGCACCTGGCGAGTCACTTCGAACCTTGCCGGATCCCTGAGCGACGCGCGGGGCTGCTCGAGCACCACGACCCCGCACGTTTTATTTTTTCTTCAAAACAGTACTGCGCGTCATTATAAGCCAATACATGGATGATCAGTAAGTTACCCTGAGTAAGGAAAAGACGTCACAAAGCGAAATATGTTGAGACGAGCAAAGACAATCGCCAAGATCACTGTACGAGGTCGGACATCAAACTATTTTTTTTAATTCCTCCCTCCCTCATCCCCTTCCCACTACCTCGGTTTCCTTCTCCACTATTCCTCGTTTCCTTCCCCGTCCCCTTCCTAATCCTTCCTGTCACAATCCTTCCGTCAATTTACATTCCTTTCCTTCTCATCCCCTTTTTTCCCTTCCCTTCCTTTATAATATAAAAAAAAAACTCCCTTCCCCTTTTCGTTCTGTTTGATTCCTTCTCTTTCATGGTTTCTACGGACAGTCAAAAGTGTAAAGCAAAGAGAAAGACTGAGGACTTTTAAAACAAGCGTACAAGAAACAAAACAACATATGCTTCTGGTCTGGCTACGAGACACTGACCTCTTTCAAACCAGTGTGAGTGAAGGAAACGAGCTTGGTGTGACATTTTCTTCCCCCGACATGTCTGACGTCGCCTGAATGTGTGAGTGTGACCTTGACTTCTCAAACAAACGTGACGATTATGAGCCACTAACTCTCATTACTAAACCAGTGCGAGTAAAGGAAACGAACTTGGTGTGTCGTTTTCTTGCCCCGACAAGCTTGAGGGGAGGCTGAGGCCGCTTGGCCTCGTGTGACCTTGGCTTACTAAACGAACAACACTTACTTCATTAAAACCAGACTGAGAAAGAAAGTAAAGGAAACTAACTTGGTGTGACATTTTTTCCCCCGACCAGCCTAAGTGGAGTTGAGGTTGTTTGGATGTGAGTGTGACCTTGACTTAAACAACGTAAGAATTATGAGCAATTAACTTAAAACCAATGAGTAGAGGAAAAGAACGTGGTGTCGTTTTCATTCCCCCAACAAGCTTATGGGAGGCTGAGGTCGCTTGGCTGTGTGTATGACCTTGACTTCTTAAACCAACGTGAGGGTTATGAACCACAACATTAAACTACTATGAGTGAAGGAAAAGAACTCCGTGTGGTGTCGTTTTCTTTCCCTTGACAAGCTTAACAGAGGAGACTGCGTTCGCTTGGCTGAGTGTGACCTTGACAAACCAGAGTGAGGTAAACCTGGCGCACCTCGTTTTCTTCGGGGACGGGCGTGAGGGAGGCCGTGGCGGCGATGGACGGGCTCGTTGGGCCGCGGGAGAGGCACTTCAGCGGGCCTGGAGCGGCGCGCGAGGCGGTGCGAGGAGAGAAAGGCCAAGTCCGTGACAAGAGTTGGCGAGGAAAATGTATGATGGCGCTTGCAGCGCAATACGAGAGATGACGGCGTGCGTGCGAGTGTGTTCCCTCCTCCTCCTCCTCCTCCTCGCACCCTGCTTCCCTTCTCCTCCTCCTTTCACCCTCATTCTTTTCCCCTTCATGCTCCTCCTTCCCTTCTCCTCCTGCTCCTTCCACTTTCCGACTCCTTTTTCTTCCAACGAGTGTATGTGACGCGAAAAAAAAAAAGACGAAGACGATGGTGTGTGATAGTAAGTATGTTGTAATAGTGACGGTTTGAAGGTTATTGGTGATGAAGATGAGGTTAGTGATGATAGTGATGAGAGACCCTGGCGGTGGCAGTGGTGGCAGCGGTAACACTTCAGCGGTGTTAGCGTCTAAAAGCGAGTGTTACTGCTATCATAACACCTCTTTTGTCCTGACAGTATAAAGACCCTTCTAGTGTTGGTAAAGCATCCAGACGACACCCTCCCCCTCCTCCCTCTCCATAACACCTGTTTGTCACCTTTCCAGTCAAGGATAAAGGGAAGCAAGAGAGGAGGTAAAAGAGGAGAGGGGAAGAGAGGAGGAAAGCGGAGAGGGAAAGGGAGAGGTAAGGCAGGACATACAGTGGAGGATAAGAGGAAGAAAGAGGAGGAAAGATGATAAGAGTAAGGGAAGGAGAGAGGAAGGGAGAGAGAGAACAAGGTTGGATTAAAAAAGGAGAAAGAAAGTAGCAGGCAAAGGAGCAGTGTTAGTGGTGGTGTCAGTGGTTAGTGACTTCACCGCAACACACACGAGTCGCAACACACCAACGCAACACTTTGGGCGGGAATTATGTAGTGATGTTCCCTTAATGTTTCACCGCCTCTTTGTGTTCCTCTGTTCCCGTTGCTAAGGCAGAATTGTTTATGGGTATACTCCTGCTCCTCCTCCTCGTCCTCCTCCTCTTCCTTCTACTTATCTGTCCCTCTTAAAACAAACACGGCTACAGTTCTCGTCCCGGCGCCAGGTGATGTTTTCGGACACTTAAACAGCTGGCAGGCACAGGAAGTGAAGACTGAATGTTAATGTGTTGAAAATCTCTGGGCGTGGTGGTGGTGGTGGTGGCGGTGATAGTGGGTGAAGGTGGTATTTGGGTCTCACAATACATAAGAGGTTCTGCTGGCTTTCCCCAGGACACCTGGATGGGTTACTCATGGATGAGATGGGACAGGCGAGGTAGCTATTTTCTGCGTGACAACAATGTTAAGTGGTCATACAGGAAGTGGGAGATTCCAAGTTAATAACACACACTCCTGAAAGAGATAATCACGGATAAGGTTCAACATGTGGTGTTTTTTAATAAGCAATGCATTTAAGTGCAGGCAAAACAAGTGTGTGTGTGTGTGGGGGGGGGGGGGGTCTTATGTAATATCACACCTGAATGGATGGAGCTGTGTTGGTTGTGTTATTAATTAAGGCAACAAGCAGGTAACAAACAGTTGGAGTTTGACTTGATTACACACCTACATACAAGAGGCTACAGAGGTGTGGTTGTGTTCATCTGAGCAAAAAATATGAAAAATAAAAGTGAGAGTTTGAGTTAATAATCCACCAATATGGATGAGGCTTGACAGGTAAGGTTGTGTCAATAAAAAAATAAAATAAAAATAAAACAGAGTAAGCAAGTTGACTTAGTAACACCTATATGGTGGGGTTAGACAGGTGGGGATGTTTTCGTCTTAGACACAAACAGGCAGAAGAAGCATGAAGTTCTGGCTTAATAAAACACCTGCAGGCGGGTTACAGGTGAGTTACGTTCTCAGCAACAAATTAAACAAAATTGAGTATTCTGACAACTGACATTTTTTTAACAGTAAATAAAATAAATAAAATAAATAAATTCGATAAAACAAATAAAAATAAATAAAAATAAGATAAAAGAATATAAAAACAAAATTGCTCATTAGTACTGCTCCTATAAAAGAAAGCAGAGTGGCCAAAAGAGGGGTCATGTACACTGAATAGGAAATCATTAATATTCTAAAGACATTCAAATTCTTCAATTTCCATTCAAGTTTCTCTGGTCACGCGTGCGCCAATTAGCGGCTCATCAGCGTGCTAAGCGGCAAACACACCTCATAAACTGTGTGTTGAACTAAATCGGTGTTCTGTGTGTGCCGAGGCCTTGCTGAGTTTACTGTTTACGATTACCACATTGTTACTGCGACACGTGCGCCTGGCAGGAATAGTGTCACTGCGTCGTTACCTCTGTGGCTGAATTGGACCTTTCTTTCTTCATATTGTATTTTTTTTACTTCGCTTTCATTTTGTCACCACTTCTTGTTCCCCTTCGAGTGTGAGGAGGAATACTGTCACTGCATCATATGATGTTAGCTTAAACTGGACCATTCTTTTCCTGGATTGCAAATAGTATCTTGTTACACCTGACGAACTATTTATTCCCAGTCCTCCCCACCCCTTATCTTCCCTTCTCTACCCTGCCATTCCCTTCCCTTCCTTTATGTTCCCTTCCCTTGTTTAGTATATTCTCAGTTCAAACTCAGTGTCCATGGTGCACACACACACACACACACACACACACACACACACACACACACACACACACACACTGTCTAATCCAGTGGCAACACTTGAGTCTCTTGCACCTCCTCCTCTTGAACCCGAAAGCTCAAGGCATCTCCCTCACGTCTTCCTCTTCTGAAGCTCCCAAACGCATGCTTCTGCGTTTCTTACAAGTTCTCAGATTTACGACTTCATGCCGGACGGAAGTTACCCCCCTCCATTCCCCAACCTTGCCCACCATACCCTACCTCGTCCACCCTGTTAACTTCCAATGCCCACTCTGTTCTTCCCTTATCCACCATTACCTACCTATGACCCCCACATGCCCAGTCGCTGTACCCACCCTCGCACACCCTTCCCCACCCTTGCCCACCTTTATCCTCCCTTGCCACCCTACATGTCCAAACTCGCCCACCCTATGTGCCCACCCTCGCCCCCTCTTATCCTCCGAAGTTCCTCAAGGGATGTTCATAAATCATCACGCGAGTTGGTCTGAGCAAAACCATCTCTTTTTGTTTTAAATTTTCTGCAAGTCCTTAAAGGATGTCCAGTTTTTTTTCCCCTGCCGCGGCAAAACTCAAACTCTTGTCTCTCAAAACATGTTCTGAAATCTTTACTACACGAGTCGGACGAAAGAAAGGTACCCCCCTACCATCCCCACCCCCACTGGCCGGTCCGCCTTGTTCTTTCCCCAAACTCGTTGTAAGTTGGTAAATGTTTCATGAGTTTGCCGCCATTTGTCGAGCCGGAAAAAGGACTCCTGCGTCTCCAATTTGTAAATTTGCTTCGCCCCGCTGGTAATTGTTGCTTTCCTGGTGTTCATGGTTTGTATTCTTTTATGAGCTCATGTAAAGAGAGTACACACACAAACAAACAAAACAAAACAAAACAAAAAAATCGCGCTCGCGGTCTTTAATTTTAACGGCCAAAATCTAGAGGAGTTTTGCTGTCACCTTAATGTCTCAAGTTGCACCCAAACCCTAATGAGCTGATCCCAACACACACACACACACACACACACACACACCACCACCACCACCACCACCATCCCCCAAACATCCTTGACCCCTCCAAGCACCACCAACCCACCCAAACACCCAATCATCCCCACACCCCACTAACCCCCCTATCTTCACCCCCCCCACAAGCCATTCTCCACTCTTCACAGGCCGTTCCCAGACACGCTCAGGCACCGCGGCGACTCGCCAGGCCCTCGAGGCGGCGCTGAGTGGCCCTCGCCGTGATGCAAGTCCCAGAGAGCCGGCGTCGGGCGGGGTAATGGCGGGCCCCGAGTGTCTAATGGGTGCACACGCTCCTTACGTTCTTGATTTGCCTGCTGACGGAACAGTGACGACCGACGCGAGTGAGGTCTGCATTAAGTTATCCTGACCCTCACCCTCACCGCGCGGCGTAAGAGGGCGAGGCTTGGCAGGGCTGGCGTGTCGGTCTTCCCCTTTGGTGCGTCCTGAGCGTGTTGCACTTTTAAGCCAGTGCCGCGGAGAAGAGGCTACGAGGAAGAGGACGAGGAGGTGGATGGGGACGTGTGGGCTTTTGATTTCCCTCTCGAAGTGACAGCAGTGCGTCGGCCTCAAGTTTGTGACGCGAGGTGGAGGGCGAGGACTGGAGGTGGAGAGGACGGATGGGCTTTCGTTCTCGCTCCCGATGTGGTTAAAATGTGTCGCCCTCAAGAGTTGTGACGCGAGGAGGTGAAGTGGCCGAGTACGAGGACTTGCGAGGTTCTTAATCTCGCCCTCGCTGTGGCCTCATGCCGTGACGATGTTCCCCCTCACACTCCAAGGCGAACAAAAAGTAGCAAAAATATTATGGTAACGAAGAAAAAAAAAAGATGAGGAACACGAATGATGCAGTTCAATCAAAAGAAGGGACGATGCATTAATGATATTTAACCTATTACTCCAAGGCGAATAGGGTGTAATAACAGTGTGGTAAGGACGAAGTGAAATAGAATTTACAAATAAAGAATGGCGCAATTTGATTCAAGTAGGGATGGTATTTGATGGAGTTTAGCCTCACACTCCCAAGCGAATATGAATCAGTGGTAATGTGATGAGAACGAAGTCATATAATGCAAGGTGACAAACAAATGACCCAGTTTAATCTAAGAGATGAAGATGATGATGTCATTAATGATATTTAGCCTCATACTCGCAGGCGAATATGAAATGGTAGTAATGTGACAACACTAAAATGAGGTAAATCAAGTTATCGAAAAAAAAGAAAGGTGCAAATTAATTGAAGAGGCTGATGGAGCTATGATTCATTGATGGTATTCCTCCTCAAACTTTAAGGCGAACGAAAGGAAGGGACGGGAAGGAAAGAGAAAGGAGGGAACTGGAGAGAAAGGAAAGGAATGGAATGAAAGGAAAAGGAAGGGAAGAGAAGGAAATTGAGGGAAAGGGAGAGGAAAGGGAAGGAAAGGAAGTGAGGGCTGGGAATAGCTCATCACCGAACCAGTTGCAATCATGGTTAATTTGACTGCCCTGATAATGATCCAATATGTAATTTAGGTCATACGAAATACATTTCCAGGAAGAAGCATCCCTATTTAAGGTCACCTGGTCTGTTATTCACCTGCCTTGTGTCACCTTGCTTGCTTACGACCTTCTATATCCTGTAATTCCAATCTTGTTTGACTTTTTTTTCTGTTCCGTGATTCCTTATTGCTTTAGGACTTATTTCTTATTCGATACAAATTTAGTAGTTTATTTCATTACAACGTCCATCTCCATGCTGCAATTAATTTAACCAATTTAATTAGCCACCTGTATAATCATCCTTACCTGTTGCGTTACAGTAAAGTACGAAGGGGAAAGAAACACTAAAGGGAGGAATGTAAGAACAGTATTGTTAGTATAAAAGCAGTTTGGCAATGACTTGTTTTCTTACATTATATTTAACATTTTAAGACGAGCCGTAATGATGCACTTACAACGTCACGCTTCATTAGGTGCTCACCTATAGTAATCACATCACCTGTTCTTTAATTACCAGTATGTTGACTAATGGCTTGTTAACTTAGATGAAACAAATATACTTTTCCATTCCCGCAAAGAATAATTGAAGTTCACTCATCTATTTAATTACTTGCATAAATATGTTACCGGCCTATTCCGCTTAATGATTTATTTGTTAATAATGTTTATTTGCTAATTACTTTCCACTTTTACCGAACACATTTAGTTTCACATTTTTAAAGCATAATAAAAGTTGTGAAGGTTTGACTTTCAGTTCTAACAGGTAATTAGAAGACAGGGTCAGTTAGAGAGGCTAGGGAAAGAATGCCGGTAGAGAGAATATGTGAGCCAGGTAAGTTTTGAGTCATTTCGGGTAGTCAAGACATTAGACCAGGTAAATGAGACATGAAGAAACCAGTAAAGCAATTAGATAAGGTCAGGTAATGAGACAGCGAAGGATACAGGAGAAGGGAAGGTAAAAGGCAGGTGAGACAGAAGAGACGGGAAGGACAGGTGAAGCAGTTAGAAAAGGCAGGTAGAAGAGAAAAGGGCAAGTATGTGAGGCAGGTGAGTGAGAGGTAAGGTAAACGAGAAGAAGGTAACCAGGGAGGTAATTCGCAATTAGGAAAGTTAGAAAAGGCCAGGTAAATGACACACGTGGACAGGTAAAGGAGTTAGAAAAGGCAGGTAATGAGGCAAGAGAAAGACAGGTACGGCAGCTAGGTAAGGGTAGGCAAATGAGACACGTTGGGCAAGAGGCCAGGTAATAGGCCAGATTAATGAGTTAAATATAGCTAAGAGACACCCTGAGTAGGAAGGGAAAGGCCAGGTTAATGAGACAGGTATGGGCAGCTAAGCAAAGACAAGTATATGAGGCAGGTGAATCACAACAAGCAGGTACCGCCTTGGCCAGCGGCGCCGCGGCTCCCACGCCTCAACACTAACTGTCCCCCTAACGTCCCCGCGACAGGCGCGCGCCCAGCGGCTCCTTGCCGAGCTGTCCCGCCAGTCTGGATGAGGCTGGGCGGCGAGGAGTTTTAAAATTCTTTGCTGTCAGCAAGGAAAAAAGTTGAAGGACTTAGCGCTCAACTCTGCATGGCAACGTGTTCTCCTTTGCTTCTTTTTGTACCATCCGTATTTTACTTTTTTTTTTCGGTTTGGGTGGGCGGGCCAAACCATACTCATAACTGATTTTAGGATAAACAAAACAATAGAATGGCAACCCACATATTTGTACAAGTCAAAATCTTACCGTTTAATATATTTCGCCATTGAGCCATCAGCCATAAGTCGTGTTCTGTTGCCGCATCGACTATTATAAAGCCATCTCATTAACCTTCATCAGTCACTCCGCCGTCTCTTAGTTATATACAAATATAGCCAGACTACTACTATCTTTCCATCTTATTGCCCGTTGTTAACCACTCCCCTTCCTCTTATATACATTCTGCATTACAACGGTACACCCTGCAGCACACGTTCTGTCGCCGCGCCTACCTTTCCACCTTACGTATCATTCATCACATCCTAATTTTCAGCCTTTCCATCAAGGCGCGGGACAGCCGCGAGAATATTCCAGCGGCCGTGACAGTAACACCCCAGGTAGAGTCAACACCTGGAGGCATGTGTGTGTGTGTGTGTGTGTGTGTGTGTGTGTGTGTGTGTGTGTGTGTGTGTGTGTGTGTGTGTGTGTGTGTGTGTGTATCCTCCCTTCCTTCCATCATTTTCTTCATACTTATAATCCTCCCGTTCTTTCCTTCTTTCCTTTTCTTGTTGTTCCGTCTCTAAAAGTTTTCAATCCTAATTTGATTTACTCCTTCGTCGTGTGATTCTTTCTCTTAGTGTGTGAATGTGTGTGTGTGTGTGTGTGTGTGTGTGTGTGTGTGTGTGTGTGTGTGTGTGTGTGTGTGTGTGTGTAATTCACCTCTTGGTCTGCTGCGGGTCTCTCTCGAGACAGCCAGCCGTTCCCCTACGGAAGAGCACAGAGCTCGTAGTACCGATATTTGGGTAGGACTGAGACCACTCACACACAACACACCGCGACAACGAGGTCACAACTCCTTGCCTTACGTCGCGTACCTACTCACTGCTAGGTGAACAGGGGCTACATGTGAAAGAAGATAAACCCAACTTATCTTAACCCGGCCGGCGATTCGAGCCCCGGTCCTTCTGTTTGTGAGGCAGACGCTCTATCCACTGAGCTACCGGGCCGTGTGTGTGTGTGTGTGTGTGTGTGTGTGTGTGTGTGTGTGTGTGTGTGTGTGAGTGTGTGCTGACAAGGGGCTGCACGCGGCCCCCCGGCACCCTCACAAGGCAATGCTCTGCTGGAATATGTATTTGTATGAGCAAAGTGGGCGCGGCGTTGTGATTATGCATATTCCTTTCGCTGTCTTATTGTGCTGCCGAGCGAGGCGCCGAACAAACCATCGGATACAAAGCGAGGAATAGAGAGAAAGGAAATGCTACCAACACTGCGTCAGTGTAAGATATAAAGAAATGACGAAACTGGTTGAATAAAGAAGAGGAGCTGAAATGAAGAGAGAAATCTGAATAGTATGCTTATAAAGAAAATGATAAACACAGAAAAGACGCATACAAAAAAGTTAGACAAAGTAACAATGGAGATGGAAAAGAAACACATGCAATAAAGTTATAGATAGTCATAAAGACAACGAAAAAAAAAGATTATAGGATGAAATGAAAATCACACCTAAAAGTGCCTGAATGATGCTGTTACGAAAAAAAATATATACAAAAACATGAAAGATGAAAATACATGAAAATACTAAAGAAGGATGTTGGCACGTAAATAAATCGGTTATAAAGAAAAAAAAGAGGAAGGCTGAAGAGAAACACAAAAAAGAGAAAGATGATGACACGTAGAAAAACACATAGAAAAATGGCGAAAAGGAATACATAAAATAGTTAAGATTGATGCTGGTGCATAGGGAAAATATAATTCAAAAAAATAATATTATATAAAGGTGAAAATAACCACACAAAAAAATGTAAGTGAAAAGTGCTGGCATGTAGATGTAAAGAAAAATGGAGAATGGACTGAAAACAAACAAACGGAAAGGTGCTGCAACACAAGAGAAAAAAAAAAGAATTAAGGCCGTGAACACAAAGCAGGGAGGGAGTGGGAGTAACGAAAAAATATACATGGACGGAATCGAAAAGTCCCAGAAATAGAACAAACATAAAACAAAAAATCAAAAAGCTAAAATCATGAAAAAGGGGATAAGGAACACCAAAAAAAACTAAGACAAACACAGAGAATGATCATAATCGAACTCATGAATAAAAAAATGAAAAAAAATGAGAGGAAATGATAAATCGTACAACAAATTTATATTCCCAAAAAGATACAAGAGAGGAATGTTATGGCATGATGAAAAATAACAAAGGAAGAGAAAGAAAATAAATAAACAACAGCAATGTGAGAACTAAAGCACACGCAAGCAAATAAAATAGAATATAAATAAGGAAAAGAGCGAAAACCTTGCGCACTATATGCAACACACACACACACACACACACACAAACACACACAAACACACACACACAAAAAAACACGCACACAAATACGCACACACACTGAACCATCCATCCGTACACATACCTATGCATATACCCACATACCTACATACCTACAGACACACAAAAACGCAGACCCACCCACACCCTCATCCACACAAACACACAGAACGCACACTATCATACCCCCGCCCCCTTCACAACACCCACACATGTAATAATATAATAAAGCAATCCACACACACGCACTCAAACAAGACGTCACAGCCAAGTACTGCGCCACTAATATAAATAACTTGACGCATGCAAGATGACAGACACAGGCGAGGAAGGTAGCGAGAAAACAGGCGCTTGAGTGAGCTGGTGTGCGGGGCTGCGGCGGGTACGGGAGGAGCTGGTAATCAATGAGGAGTTACGAGTAATGCGAGGCAGGTGAGGAGGGAAGGTGGGGAAAGGTGTGGAATGGTAAGCAAAGGAATGGGGATGTAAAAAAAGTTTGGAATGATGAGGAAAGGTACAGGGAAGGAAGCAAGCGTGAGGAGAGGTACGCGGAGATTTGCAGAGGTGAGGGAAGTCGTGAAATAGTAAGGACAGGTACGAGGAGATTTGCAAAGGTAAGAAAAGGTGTGAGGTAGTGAGGAAAGGTACGAGGAGATTTGCAAAGGTAAGAAAAGGTGTGAGGTAGTGAGGAAAGGTACGAGGAGATTTGTAAAGGTAAGAAAAGGTGTGAGGTAGTGAGGAAAGGTACGAGGAGATTTGCAAAGGTAAGAAAAGGTGTGAGGTAGTGAGGAAAGGTACGAGGAGATTTGTAAAGGTAAGAAAAGGTGTGAGGTAGTGAGGAAAGGTACGAGGAGATTTGCAAAGGTAAGAAAAGGTGTGAGGTAGTGAGGAAAGGTACGAGGAGATTTGCAAAGGTAAGAAAAGGTGAGGAAGTGGTGAGAAAAAGTAAGCACAGATAAGGGGAGGGTTGCAGAGGTGAGGTGAAGAATGATGACGAAAGCTAAGCGGCGGTAGGCAAAGGGTAAAGAAAGGTGAGGAAAGGAACTTGATGGTTAGCAAGGGTGAGCAAGGTGACAATAACAAAGGTGACAATAACTTAGAAAATAGAAAAAAAGGACGCACTAAAAAAATAAAAGAACAGAGGAGCTTAGAATAAAAAGCTAATTAGATGGAAAGGCAAAAAAATACCTATGGGAAGAATATATAATAAAAATAACGAAAACGATAAAGAATGATCCGTGAAAAAGACAATAAGAAAACACCAAATTTAAAAACAAAACATAAGCATGCAATTGAATATCAAACAATGTCGGATATAAGGAAGAGATAAATGGAGAATAATAAGAAAACGAAAACAGAACAGAAGCAAATGAAAAAAAGGAACGATTTGACATTCGCGTTTTAACTTGTGTTTTTTACCGCCCTCAGTCCGACCCTCCCATGAGACCTCATCACCTGAGCCAGGGAGCATCAGCATGAAAAGAGTTAGAGTGTCTTTCTGTTATGAAGTGTCAGTGACAGCGCTCATAATGACGGTAACAGTGATGAAGTAAATAATTCTAATACAAATATTGCTACTACTACTACTACTACTACAACTACTACTGGTAATAATAATAATAATAATAATAATAATAATAATAATAATAATAATAATAATAATAATAATAATAATAATAATAATAATAATAAAAACTCATTTAAACTTGGTGGATCAAATATTTAATTTTACGTTGCCAAGAAACTCAAACACGTGCCAAAGAAGGAAAAAAAGAAAATACACACAAAACGAAAGAAGTACAGATCGGTTGCAACAACAACAAAACTTTGGACCATTCTTTAAAAAACTTTCCCCGAACAACACCACCGACACAGAAAAAGCAACAAAAGGACACTCAAGAAAAGGGTGTAGCGGACCAAGGTACTTTCAGGGAACTTGGAGCCTCTGTGGAGCGTGTTGCTGTGCTGCTGACTGACGGGAAAGAAGAGATGAGGGTTCCGAAGAGATACAGACACTTGGACCGACCATCAGGATCCACCGGGAAGAAGCCTACCGGCGCAACAGGCCGCACTGTAAAAAAAAAAAAATAATAATAATAATAATAATTCTACTCCTCCTCTTCCAGCTCCTCCTTCTCCTCCTCCTCGTACTCTTCCTCCTCCTCTTCCTATTCCTCCTCGTCTTCGACCTCGTCCTCGTCCTCTTCTTCCACTTCCTCTCCTTCCTCCTCCTCCTGCTGCTACTACTACTTTATTTTACTTAACGAGTCATGACATGAAATGGGAAGGTGCTAGGGCAGTGAAGACTTTTTTTAACTACAAAGAAAACTATCACAACAATAACAACTACCAATACTACTTCTTGGAGTCGTAAAGATGTATATGTAATGTTATAGTGCCCTGTGTCATTGAGTGTACAGACACACAGACAGACAGACAGACAGACAAAGTGAGAGGGAGAATTGAGCAGAAAAATAAAGGAGGGAATGGAAAAGGGAAGGAAGTCTGCAGGAGAGAAAACGTGGCAATGGAAGAAAAAGGAAATGTTATATTGATAGCGTAAAGAGGAGAGAGAGCGATAGGTGGATAGACTGGTTTAGATAGATAGTTAGATACATACATGAACAGATAGATAAAGAGAGAGAGAGAGAGAGAGAGAGAGAGAGAGAGAGAGAGAGAGAGAGAGAGAGAGAGAGAGAGAGAGAGTAAATTGTAGTGAGGAATGAGATGGGGGGAAAGACAAAAATCGCAGGAGGGAAATAGTAAGGCACTGTGCGGAGGAGGACGAGAAGGAAAGGAGGAGGAGGAGGAGAAGGAGGAAACATGGAAACATGGAAACATGGAAATGCAGGCAACAGAAAGCCTATTGGCTCATTACGAGGTCGCCCGCTTGGGTGATTTAATCTGCTCGACCGCCACTTGGGGCTTGGTGAGCAGATGAAAGCACCTCGATATTGAGGAGCAGATGGAAGCCCCTCGTTATTCAGTTTACTCCTGACGCAGCGAAATGACGGTCGATTCTATATTTGAAGGAGTTGATGGTATTCGCATTTACTACTTCTGAGGGAAGATTGTTCCAGTGGCGGATGACTCGGTTTGAAAAGAAACTCCTTCCAATGTCTGTGTTACATCGACTCGACTGAATGGGTAAACCGTTATTTCTAGTTCTTGAGTTGGTTTGCAGTTCAAAGAATTTGGAGTAATCGACGTTATTGAACTTTTTTAGATACTTGAAGACTTGAATCATATCCCCTCGTAGGCGTCTTTTCTCCAATGTAAAGAGATTGAGTCGCTTGAGTCGTTCCTCGTACGGTTGAGCCCTGAAGGTTGGAATCATCTTTGTGGCGCGTCGTTGAATCCTTTCCAGTAAAGCAATGTCCTTTCTGTAATTGGGAGACCAGAACTGCACTGCATACTCGAGGTGCGGTCTTACCATGGAATTATACAAGGATAGCATCACGTCTGGTGTTTTACACTCGAAGTTCCTCGCTATGAACCCGAGCATAATGTTGGCCTTGTTGTATGCTTTTTACAGTGATTCGCGTGTTTCAGGTCACTGCTGATAGTGACTCCAAGATCCTTTTCCTCTTGCATCGCTTGCAGAGGTCTCCCATTCATGATGTATGTGTGGTTACTATTTTGGGACCCAATGTGCATGACTTTGCATTTGTCAACATTAAAAGACATTTGCCATTTTCCCGACCATTCGATAATGTGATTGAGGTCTTTCTGAATGATTTCGCAGTCGGTCTTTGTGAGGGCATCTCCACCCACCTTGGTGTCATCTGCAAATTTCGATATTGTGGATTTCAGTCCTGATTCTAGGTCATTGATATATATGATAAAGAGGATGGGTCCCAGCACTGACCCTTGAGGCACTCCACTAGTGACTGGTAGCCAATCGGAAGGCTGTCCGTTGAGTAGTACTCGTTGTTTTCTGTCGGTGAGCCAATCTCTTATCCACGCGATCAGATTGGCTCCGATGCCCGCCGAGTGCAGTTTCTTAAGGAGTCGCTCGTGCGGTACCTTGTCGAAGGCTTTCTGAAAGTCCAGGTATATAACATCACTGGGGATGTGGGCATCCCAGTTCTTATATATACCTTGGAAGAAGTCTAATAAATTCGTTAGGCAGGAGCGCTTGTTTCTGAAGCCATGCTGGGTGTCGGAGATTACATTATTGTTTTCTATAAACTTAACAAGTTTATCTCTAATAATCTTTTCGAGTATTTTTCCTGCCACTGATGTCAAACTAATGGGCCTGTAGTTTAATGCAACGCTTTTGTCTCCTTTTTGAAAATCGGTGTTACGTTCGCCATCTTCCAGTCTTCCGGGACCTTGTTTAGTTGAACTGACCGGTTGAATATGGTAGTGAGTGGTTGAAGTATTTGTTGTTTAAGCTCTTTTAATAACCGCGGGACAAACTGTCGGGTCCCGTTGACTTGTTCGTGTCGAGTTTGTCCAAGTACTTTTTAACTTCTTGGTCGCATATTGAGTCAATTTCCAGCGGCGTGATCTCACTCGGCAGGGCAGGGCTCTCGGGAATGGTTTCGATGTCCTCGACTGTGAATACGGATGCGAAGTTACTGTTGAGGATTCTGGCCATCTGTTTACTGTCCTGAGTTACAGATCCAGTCTCGTCTGTCAGGGGACCAATATTGGATTTTACTTTCTTTTCGATCTTATGTACGTGAAGAATTTCTTGGAGTTAGTTTTGATTTCGCGCGCTATTTGCTTTTCATAGTTGCGTTTGCTACTCCGAATAAGGCTGCGACAAGCTCTGAGGCTGTTGTGGTACTGTGTGCTGGCTTCGGCCGTAGCATTCTCTTTCATCAATTTATAATTCCTTTTTTTAGGTTTACTGCCCTTTTTATTTCTCTGGTCATCCACGGTGGATCTACGGCCCCATTTACTCGCCTGGATTTCGTAGGCACTGTAGCCTTCTCTACTTGCAACAGCTTATCTTTGAAGACGTTCCACGCGTTGTCGATTGTATTGTCGGTGATGCCAAGTTGGTCCCAGGTCGTAGGGGAAGCAGTGCAAGGGCTAAATTGAAATTTCCTTTTTTGTAATCTGGTATCACTGATGGATTATCTACGAGTTTGTGACATATGTTGATATTAAAACGGATTAAGTAGTGATCGCACCCATTAAGTTTCTCACCAACTGTAAAGTCGCGAATGAGGTCTGGGTCGCTTACTAATACCAGATCCAGCAGATTGTTTTCTCTTGTTGGTTGAGTTACAACTTGAGTGAGGAACGAATCCTCCACCATTTCTAAAAGCCTGTTACCCTCTTGATCTCCAGTCATCAGTCCCCAGTCAATGTTAGGGCAATTAAAGTCCCCAATTATAATTGCTTCCTTGCTTTGTGTTAGAGAGTGAATCTCTTCGTAGAGGGCAGTGTCATCGGCTGCCTGTTGTTTCGGAGGCCTGTATACGGTTGCAAGTGTTAGTTTCTTGTTATTTGCGGTTATTTCCACATAGACAGAATCGTATTTCTCTGCGTCCTGTTTGTCTATTTTTATGGCAGGGAGTGTACTTTTTACGTAGCAAACTACTCCTCCTCCTTTCTTGTGCTTTCGACTTTTGTGGAAGCTTTCGTACCCAGGGAATGACATTTCGGATTCTAGATGGGTAGAGTTGGCCCAAGTCTCTGTGATGGCTACCACATCTGGTTTCTCTGTTGCAATATACGCCCTAATTTCGTCCTTTTTGGGTATTAAACTACGTGCATTTGTGTACATGATAGAAATGTGGCCGTGACGAGTTGTACCAGTTCGCTTGTCGGAGGCGTGGTTAGTTACACAGTTTCTTGTGAGTCGCACTGACGCTACGGGTTGGTTGATCAAGGGCTGCCTTTGCCCCGTCCTCGCCCGCCGTTTTTTGAAAGGAGGAGGAGAAGGAAATACTGAGGCTAACAGGTACGTACACGCCTGACACCTTAAAACATCAAGGGAAGGAAGGTTGTTTTTGTTATGGCTAATGTAATAATGGCCTAATTTTAATAAAATTGTACTAAGTTGTGTGATACCTACTTACGTGTGTAGAGTATGTTAAGGCGATGTATGAAATAAAGGAGAAAAAAATTAAAACATTGCTTGAAGCTAGGCCTATTTTGGATGACATTTTCTCAATAGTAAACACATATATTGGCATATGAAAATTATGATTATCAGTGTTTCATTTATTCACTAATTAATAATTCCAAGAAAGAAAATATTTTGAAATATGGGATTTTTTGCTAAGAAAATAAGATACAGCTGAAAAGAAATACACTGCTTGGAAATTTGCACATGTGCATTAAACAAAAAAAATATTAATGATCTGTAATGTATAAAAATAAATACTTTTTGTTGAAGTTGAAGAAAATTTCATTGCAAACACAACAATAAAAAAAATGAAGTAAAAAGCATGAAAACTAAGTATACAGTTACAGTTTAAAGATGAATAACTTAAATTCGAAAAAAATAGTCTTTCCTTGCAGTGACTGGGTGCTCAAAACACACCACCAGCATACTCCATATCTCTTTTGAGTCTGCTGTTCCTCATTTTCTGTTTGTATGGAGTGTCCATGCTTGTTTCCTTGACCTTGAAATACTTGTACATGGATGTTGTGAGTTTGATGTCAAAATCTTCTAAAAGACAACTTGCAATGTAAACAACATTACAATTACTCACAGCGGTTGCGGATATGAGTATCGCCCCCAAACACCTGGAAACTATTCCTGAAACGTTCCTTATTTTTCATCGAATTTTTGCTCAGAATACAGCCCATTGTAACTAGAAAACTGGAAAC
>NC_066509.1:33824432-33844432 GCF_024679095.1 Eriocheir sinensis | reverse complement strand
TCTCTCTCTCTCTCTCTCAAGAAAAAAATGTCACGATTACGAATATTTATTGACAAAGAAATAATGTTAGGTTTTCAATACCCCCCAAAATATCAGTTATATACAAACTAAAATGTTAAGTTATATACATGTTAAAAATGTCAATTAATGTTATGTAGTAAAAATATGCCAGTTAAATGCCAGGTCACAATATCGCTCTTATCATTACAAGAAAAAAGAGTAGATATGTTCGCTATTCTCTCGCCGGTATGGAAACTCTTGAGCTACTTTGTCAACTAAACGCCATTAAGGTTAAAGGGATATGCAGCATTCAACGTCAAACACAAAGTAACATCAAAAAGCTTAATTGAAACGAGCGGCCTCTAGTAGGTAGATGGTCTGTTCGTAATGGGATCAGCACTCGTAGGAGGACACAAAGTACTACAGTCAGTAGAACACGGCAGTACAATCAACGGAACACTCTAAAACTGTGGAAGCCTTAGCGAATACTGATAAACCTGAGCAAATGTTTGAAACGGTCTCTCACATTATACAGACAGTAGGATGACGCGAATGAACTTAGAGAGAGGAACAAAGTGACGCAGACGTGCAGGAAACAAAAAAAATGATTGCTGATAAACCTGCGCCAATGCTTGAAACCGTCCCTTAAATTATACAGAGAGTAAGATGAGGCAAATGAACTTAAAGAAAAGAAAAGAAAGTAACGCAGACGTACAGAAAGGGGAAAAAAATCAAGAAAGTTGCAGACATGAGCTGACGAAAGAATAAACGATAAAACTAAATGAAAACGAAAAACCTAAAAGAAAAAAAATATCGGATAAAAAATGAAAACCCATCCACCATTTTCTTTTGCGTGTCACCGATAGAGAGCGACACAGGTACACTTTTTTTGTGGGTGTGTTTCGTGGTGTTGAATTTCGTTTCCTCAAGGCACGACATTCTCTCTCTCTCTCTCTCTCTCTCTCTCTCTCTCTCTCTCTCTCTCTCTCTCTCTCTCTATCTATGTCTCTCTATCTCTCTCTCTCTCTCTCTCTCTCTCTCTCTCTCTCTCTCTCTCTCTCTCTCTCTCTCTCTCTCTCTCTCTCTCTCTCTCTCTCTCTCTCTCTCTCTCTCTCTCTCTCTCTCTCTCTCTCTCTCTCACTGTCTTTTTCCACCTCGGTTTCTTGTTGAAATCCAAAATTATTTTCCATCACCGCTATCACGTTCTCTCCTCCTCCTCCTCCTCCGACTTCAATAACCTCTCTGTTAACTGGTCTGCACTATCTGCCAACAGGGAAGGAACTAGATTATTAAATTTTGCGCAAGATACATTTCTTTATCAAACAGTTACCGCGCCGACGCGAGGAAATAACATTCTGGATTTAGTCTTCACGACCGACAGCCACCTCATAACCGCGTGTGAGGTAGGCGAGCCTTTTGAAAGCAGTGACCACAACATAATCAGCTGCGTTTTAAATATTGAAACAAAAGCACGAGCAAACTCACTCTTAATACCTAATTATAGTAAAGCAAATTTTATGGACCTAAAAAGAGAACTGCTTCAGTAAATTGGAATCATTTGCTCAAAAACGTCAGCGTTAAAGAAATGTATAATCGTTTTACTGCACAAATCACTGTGAGTGTAAATAAATTCATTCCACTCAAGCCACGAAGGACTGATAATCAAAAACCGTTGTGGATGAATAATTACCTACAAAAACTCATCGTCGAAAAAAGAAAACTGTATAAGAAATATAAACTGTCACATAATTCACAGGATCATACTAATTACATCAATGTCAAGAGAGAGTGCGAAAGGAAAATCAGAAAACAGAAACGCGAATATGAGATGAAAATATCACTCGATGCTAAGAAAAATCCAAGGTTATTTTTCAGTTACATAAGAAACAAAAAAAATGTTAAAAATAATATCGACCCACTACTATTATGTGGCAATAATTTAGTGATGATAAAGGCATGGCGTCGGTCCTAAATTCAACCTTTAGCAGCGTATTTACAAAAGAGAACATGACATCGATTCCAGCCCCGAAGAAAATTTTTCAAGACCCTGAAAAACATAAGCTTGCATTGACCGAAATTGATGTCAGCGAATTTTTTTTTTTTCACAACAAAGGAGGCAGCTCAAGGGCGCGCAAAAAAAGAAAACAATAATAAAAAAAAGCCCGCTACTCGCTGCTCCTAAAAAAGAAACAAAAGAGGTGTCCAAAAGCAGGGTCAAAATCGGGAGTAGAGATGTCCTGATACCCTCCTCTTGAAAGAGCTCAAGTCGTAGGCAGGAGGAAATACAGATGAAGGAAGATTGTTCCAGAGTTTACCAGCGTGAGGGATGAAAGAGTGAAGATGCTGGTTAACTCTTGCATAAGGGGTTTGGACAGAATAGGGATGAGCATGAGTAGAAAGTCGTGTGCAGCGGGGCCGCGGGAGGGGGGGGAGGCATGCAGTTAGCAAGTTCAGAAGAGCAGTCAGCGTGGAAATATCGATAGAAGATAGAGAGGCAACATCGCGACGGAATTTAAGAGGTAGAAGACTATCAGTATGAGGAGGAGAGCTGATGAGACGAAGCGCCTTGGCCTCCACTCTGTCCAGAAGAGCTGTGTGAGTGGAGCCCCCCCAAACATGAGATGCATACTCCAAACGAGGGCGGACAAGGCCCCTGTATATGGACAGCAACTGTGCGGGTGAGAAGAACTGGCGGAGACGATACAGAACGCCCAGCCTCGAGGAAGCTGATTTAGTAAGAGATGAGATATGAAGTTTCCAGTCGAGATTTTGAGTTAAGGATAGACCGAGGATGTTTAGTGTTGAGGAAGGTGATAACTGGATGTTGTCAAGGAATAGGGGATAGTTGTTTCGAAGATTGTGTCGAGTGGATAGGTGGAGAAACTGTGTTTTTGAGGCGTTGAGGGACACCAGGTTCTTCTTGCCCCAATCGGAAATAATAGTAAGGGCTGAGGCTAAGCGTTCTGCAGCCTCCAGCCTTGAGTCATTAAGTTCCTGTAGGGTGGGTCTTCTATTAAAAGAAGTTGAGTAATGCAGAGTGAAATCATCGGCGTAGGAATGGATAGGACAGTTCGTTTTGGAAAGAAGATCATCAATGAACAACAGAAAAAGAGTGGGAGATAGGACAGAACCCTATGGGACACCACTGTTAATAGGTTTAGGGGAAGAACAGTGACCGTCTACCACAGCAGAAATAGAATGGTCAGTAAGGAAACTGGAGATAAAGATACAGAGAGAAGGAGAGAAACCGTAGGAGGGTAGTTTAGAAAGCAAAGATTTGTGCCAGACCCTATCAAAAGCTTTTGATGTGTCCAGCGCAATAGCAAAGGTTTCACCGAAACGACTAAGAGAGGATGACCAAGAGTCAGTTAAGAAGGCTAGGAGATCACCAGTAGAACGCCCCTTTGCGGAACCCATACTGGCGATCAGATAGAAGGTCAGAAGTGGAAAGGTGCTTTTGAATCTTCCGGTTAAGAATTTATTCAAAAGCCTTAGATAGACAAGAAAGTAAAGCTATAGGACGGTAGTTTGAGGAATTGGAGCGGTCACCCTTCTTAGGTACAGGCTGTATGAAGGCATACTTCCAGCAGGAAGGAAAGGTAGATGTTGACAGGCAGAGGCGAAAGAGTTTGACCAGGCAGGGTGACAGCACGGAGGCACAGTTTTTAAGGACAATAGGAGGCACTCCATCAGGTCCATAAGCCTTCTGAGGATTGAGGCCAGAGAGGGCATAGAAAACATCATTTTGAAGAATCTTTATAACAGGCATAAAGGAGTCAGAGGGGGGATGAGTAGGAGGAATATGCCCAGAATCGTCCATAGTGGAGTTTTTAGAAAAAAAGTTTGAGAGAAGAATTCAGCCTTAGAAATAGATGAGACGGCAGTGTTGCCGTCAGGACTGAGGAGTGGAGGGAAAGATGAAGAAGTGAAGTTGGAGGAAATGTTTTTTGGCTAGATGCCAGAAGTCACGGGAAGAGTTAGAGAAAGCAAGGTTTTGGCATTTTCTATTAATGAAAGAGTTTTTGGTTAATCGGAGAATAGATTTGGCACGATTCCGGGCAGAAATGTAAAGTTCATAATTAGCATTAGTTTGAAGGCTCTGTTACCTTTTTGTGAGCTGCCTCTTTATCAGTGCGTGCGTAAAGCAGAAAATAGATCCAAATAAATCTCCGGGCCCCGACAATTTATCTCCTCGCGTGTTGAGAGAATGTAGTCAACAGCTAGAATTACCCATAACATTAATATTCTACAAGTCATTAGCACAGGCCACTGTGCCTCGCGAGTGGAAAAAGGCCAATATTACCCCGATCTTTAAAAAAGGAGATAAAAGACAAGCCAGTAATTATCGTCCCATCAGCCTTACGTCTGTCCTAGTTAAACTACTCGAAAAAATAAACAGGGATAAAATTATTACTTTCCTTGAAACAAATGATTTGATAACTGATAGTCAGCATGGATTTCGTAGTAATCGGTCTTGCCTTACCAACCTATTAACCTTTTTCAACGATTTTTATTAATATTGGGACGCCCGAAGCCCATATGAAGTAATTTACTTAGATTTTCAGAAAGCGTTTGATAAAGTTCCTCACGTTAGGCTTATTTCAAAACTGCGTTCCCACAGTATTAACGACCATCTATGTGCGTGGATTCATGACTGGCTCACCAACAGAGAACAACGTGTAGTTCTTAATGGTGAAGCATCGGATTGGCAACCCGTCACCAGTGGCGTGCCCCAAGGTTCGGTCCTGGGGCCAACACTATTCATAATTTACGTGAACGACTTAGAAACTGATATCCTATCAAAAGTAGCCAAATTCGCCGACGACACCAAATTAGGAGGTACGGTAATGAACAGTCAAAGTTGCGAGAATATTCAATCAGACTTAATAAGACTTGCCGACTGGAGCGAAAAATGGCAAATGAGTTGTAACGTAGATAAATGTACAGTAATGCACATAGGTGAAAAAATCCTAACTTTAAATATCAGATTCAAGGACATGGGCTCAGCGATGTAAAACAAGAAAAAGATCTTGGTGTCATTATCAGTAACACTCTTAAAATGAGTGATCAATGTTCTGAAGCGAGTAAAAAAGCCAATATGATGTTAGGATTAATCTCAAGAAACTTTGATTTTAAATCACCTGAACTTATGAAGAGATTATATTTAGCATTTGTAAGACCACACCTAGAATACGCCCTTCAGTTCTGGTCACCGAACTTTATCAAAGATCAAGTTTTGCTAGAATAGATACAGCGACGAGCAACCAAACAAATTCCAGCGCTCCGAAACTTGCCATATGACGAGCGTTTAAAGCGTTTAGATATGTTTTCCTTAAAAAAGCCAAGGATAAGAGGGGACTTAATTGAAGTGTTCAAAATCCTTAATGGATTCGACAACATTAACCCAGATAGTCTATTTCAGAAAGACACCAATACAATAACACGCAGCAACGGTATGAAGTTAAAGGGAAACCGATGTAGCACATTGGTGCGCAGAAGTTTTTTCAATAATAGAGTCGTCGATCACTGAAATAGACTCCCACCGTCAGTAGTTAGCGCACAGAGTATCAATAGCTTCAAGTCTTCATTGGATAAGTACTTCAGGGATATAAGATTATACTGACCCTTCTTCGCATGTTTTCAGACAGATTGCAGCAAGACCTCAACCTAAATCCATATTTTTCTCCCCCACAACCTAGATTGCAAGTAGCGTAAGTTAACAATAGAGTAAAGCAACAGTTAATGTCCGCATGACAGATGGAGTGAGGTGTGGGTGCAGTAAGGTGACAGGTTACTGGTGCGTGCCTAGTACCGCCGGTAAAACGAGGATCAAGCCTCCACCTGTGCCCTTGAAACTACACCTCACCCATCGTGAGTATTAGGGGGGATTCTGGGGCTGCCCTGTGTAGGCCACTCGGCTTCTTCAAGTTTCCCTGTGTTCTATGTTCTTATGTTCTTATATAATGAAGTCATTTTCCCTCACAGCTTAGGTTACCAGTAGTGTAAGTTAAGGGTAGTAATTTCCTCTTATTTCTCTCTTTACTCTAAAATGTCCATGGCCCTTTCTTCCTTAAACGTACATGGTGTTCTCTTCTAACTATTTCCTGCCGACACGTTGCCGGAGGGAGAGGTGGGTGGGGAGGAGCCTTCATCTTTTCTGTCCTATCCTACCACACATAGATTACTAGTAGTAGCGGTAGTAAACAGACACCCTTGCCATAGAACGATAGGTCTTCTGGTGTCTGTTCTTCCTACGTATTCCTATGTATTCCGTCTCCTTCTCCTCCTCCTTCTCCTCTTCCTCCTCCTGTTGTTCCTTCATCATTGTCACTTTCTCCATCTTTTCATTATCTTCTTCTTCTTCTTCTTCTTCTTCTTCTTCTTCCTCCTCCTCCTCCTCTTCCCAATGGCTGACGAACTGATTTATGGCTGACGGATTGATTAAATCACTGAAAGCAGGCAGCCTCGCAATGAGCCAATAGTCTTTTTGCTGCCTGCTCGTCCATGTTTCTATGTTTCCATGTTTCCTCCTCCTCATATGTTAACGTCTTGGGCTTAAAAGGAAGTAATAGTTTGCGTCTAAGGTGTGGGCGCCGTCACTCTTGTGCTGCCTGTTTGTCGCCTGGAGGCCTGGCGGGCGGCTGGCGGGCTGGCTGAGGGGATGAGCGGGTGAGTGGCTGACTGAAGGTGGATAACTATGTGGGTGGCTGACTGGGTGAATGATTGAATGGATGAGTGGGTGAAAGGGTAGCTGGGTGAATAGCTGTGTGGGTGGCTGTCTGTATGAATGGGTAAATGGGTGGCTCGGTAGATAACAAATGGATGGGTGAATGAGTGGGTGTCTGGTTGGGTGAATGAGTTGGTGGCAGGGTGGATGAGTAAATAGGTGATTGAGTGAGCGGGTGAATGGCTGACTAAGTGAATGGGTGTATGATGGCTTTCTGTGCTTAACCTCGACGCCGTTTGTGACATAATAAAACAAGAAACTAGGAACATAAGGAGTCTGCACGTAGCCAGGCAGCCACTAACTCATAGAAACTCCAGTACGCCTAACACACCCCACTAGTTCTCCTTTTCTCTCTACTCTTTATGGTAAAGTTTTTAAGAATAATCGGCATCCCTTACACAGTGCTTTGCCTGATCCTTTACTCCTGCCCGGGTCACGAGGTTTGCTCTTAGTTAAAACGATCTTGCTTTTAATCATATGAATTTTTGTACGACACAATTCTGACGATGTTTTCTTCCGTCGGTGACAAATTTATGGAATCAGTTACCCAATGAGATTGTCCTTTCTGCAGACATTTCTACATTTAAGTCTCGTGTGAATGTCTTTTTGAAACAGTAATTTTATTTTTCCTCATTTTTGCTTTGACTGGCCTGTTTCTTAAATATTTGATGCCTTTGCTTTTCTCCAGTGCCTTTTGGTATTTTGTGAGTTCAACTTTTTGTATCTGCACCCTGGAAGGAGGTCTTGGTAGCTTATCATAATAACAATAATAATAATAATAATAATAATAATAATAATAATGATAATAATAATAATGATAATAATAATAATATTAATAAGGCGAAACTAGTCAGGAGTAAACACTCGTTCCCTAGCCCGTGTTTCCTTCACCACCTTTCATCAATAATAATAATAATAATAATAATAATAATAATATATTGACACTCGCCTTATGACTGATAAAAAGCTGTTCCACTTCGAATTTTTACATGACTGTAAACTAATTTTTGTGTTTAGTAAATCTGAACTTAACGAACGTAAAGCCATTCCTGCAAGTGTTATCAGAAAGAGGATTAAAGTAAAAGGAATGGTAAAAAAGGAAAGCAAGGTAAAATAGTAAGGCAAAAGAACGAATGACAAAGCTATTCCTGTGAACCTTGTCCGGAGAAAGAAAGGAAAAGAAAAAGGAAAGGAAACAAAGGAAAAGAAAGAAGAACAAATGGGAAAAATGAATAAAGAGGTAAAGAAGGGAAGGGGGAAGAAGAGATGGAAGAAGAGGCTACTCCTGCGAGTCTCAGCCGGAGAAAGAAAATAAGAGTAAAAGGAATGAAGAAGGAACGAAATGAAAAAAGAAAAAAAGAAAGCAGTATAAATATGAAGAATGTGAAAAGCAGTAAAGAAGGGTAAAGGGAAGGTAAGAGAGGAAAAAAAATGGCACCATGATCTGAAATGATTTAACTTAAGGCTGTTCCCACGAGTCTCGTCCTGCCTCTTTGATATCTGAAGCTTATTTGCGTCGCCCCTGTTTAACCCTTCACCCACTTATAAACATCAATCGAGGCTCTTCCACCCTTCGCCTTGCCGGAGAATGCGATGTAAGGCGATTAAGCTTGTCCGTGAAGGGGAAGACTCTCGGCCCCTGAACCACCTTTGTCATCCTCCTCGGCACATATTCTGGCACACCGAGACACGTTTTATGTAAACTTGAAGGCATACGAGGCTGGAGACTAAAGCATTCTCCTTTATTTAGCATTAAGGAGGCCAACCTATTTTTTGTCGTCCTCCTTTGCAAAGATTCTAACATGCCGATACAGATTTGATAATAAGGAGTCAAAACTTTTGTTTATTGCTATCCTCCTTTTGTTATTCTCCTTGTAGAGCTAATTTCTCCCAAAAATCAGAATCAAATATTTCTTGACACAATTCCTTCCACTGAACTGAAAAATTAATCACGAGTGAGTCTATTTCTTCTTACCGCCAGAATCCAACAATTCCCAACGCTGGATTAACACTAAAGTAAAAGATTATTCATATGAGTTATTTCTTTCCACACTCGGAACGCCACACTTCCCGACACTGAACGCCCTCCGCCACTCCTCGCCACTCCTCGCAGCGTTTTGATCTGTTCTAATTAGTCTGCCGACCCTCCCGCCACTCCCGGGCCTGCTGCACCGGGACTACATCAATCCGGAGCCCGAGTCGTCGGTGTATTTAATACACAGAGACAGATGGGTAGATTTTTTTGTAGTTAGGCGGACAGTTGATATATTTATTGTGCTTGTTTGTGTTTTGTAATGGCTATTACTGATAAAATATTATTGTTAAGTTTTAAATTTATTCTTTTTTATTTATTTGATTCTTTTTTTTGATGGGGAGTCACCCATGAAGTCAGTAATGCAATCAATATATCTAATGTTTTTTTGGTATTGATAAACTGTTTACGACTTATTATTATTATTATTATTATTATTATTATTATTATTATTATTATTATTATTATTATTATTATTATTATTATTATTATTACTATTATTATTAATAATAGTATTATTATTAGTAGTAGTATTAGTATTAATAGAAGCAGTTGTAGTAGTAGTAGTAGTAATAGTAGTAGTAGTAATAATAGTAGTAGTAGTAGTAGTAGTAGTAGTAGTAGTAGTAGTAATGGAAGTAGTAGAAGTAGTAGAAGTAGAAGTAGTAGTAGTAGTAAAAGTAGAAGTAGAAATAGTAGTAGTAGTAGTAGTAGTAGTAGTAGTAGTAGTAGTAGTAGTAGTCACAGTCACAATCATTGGCGGGGTGGGGCCAATGAATTGCTTTGTGAAAGGATATGAGAGAATATACCGCTCACAACGCAACTCTAATAGATGGAGGCCCGTATAAATAAAAAAAAAGTAGTAGTAGTAGTAGTAGTAGTAGTAGTAGTTGTTGTTGTTGTTGTTGTTGTTGTTGTTGTTGTTGTTGTTGTTGTTGTTGTTGTTGTTGTTGTTGTTGTTGTTGTTGTTGTTGTTGTAGTAGTAGTAGTAGTAGTAGAAGTAGTAGTAGTATCAACAGGACCATTACATGCAAATCATCTTTCGTACCAATAACCGTAGCTTCTGCTTACTGACTATGTTCGTCGTTACAAGCATTAATATACGAAAAAAAAAAATCAAATATAATCCCTGACAACATAATCATTACAATGATGAATGCAAGTGTGATGAGGAAAAAATGATGATCAGTGTAAAGGAAAAAGAGTCACTGAACGGAGAAACAACATAAAAATAACAAACAGCGGGAATAATTATAACCAAACGAGGCGAAAGAGAGTAAGTAGAAACGAAAAAAACAAACGAGACTGGCGGGAGAGGAATGATTAATGAGGCGATCTAATGAAGGATGTGTGTGTGTGTGTGTGTGTGTGTGTGTGTGTGTGTGTGTGTGTGTGTGTGTGTGTGTGTGTGTGTGTGTGTGTGTGTGTCTTTGAAAATGCCAAAGGATAAAAATATAGCAAGAGAAATAGGGATAATTATATAAAAAGACAATGATTACTACTACTACTACTTCCACCATTTTATAAACATATCTAAGCAACAGTAACAGCATAAAAACAGCAACAAGAACAATAACAGCAAGAAGAAAAAGAAGACATCTTTAACAACAAGAACAAACAATAATTATTTATCTCCGTGACTGACTCGCAGCGACTTTCTTCCACGACAAGAGAAAAGAAAAGAAAGAAAAGAAGAGAAAGCTAAAAGATAAAACCGTCGAATTACCGAGACACAAGACTGTTTTGAATACTAACAAAGCGAGGAGAGAGAGAGAGAGAGAGAGAGAGAATCTTTATTTTTACATGTGGCTTTTTTGCGAAACGTGTTCAGACTTGTTTTGGTGTTTTCGGTGCTCTCTCTCTCTCTCTCTCTCTCTCTCTCTCTCTCTCTCTCTCTCTCTCTCTCTCTCTCTCCTCCCGTTCTCTCCCTTCTCCTTTCCTCTTTCCCTTTTCCTTCTTATTATTAATTGCCTCTTTGCCCTCTCCTCTCTTTCCTCCTTTTCCTCTTATTCATCCTCCTCCTCTTTCCCATTCTTCCTCTTTTCAATGGCTCTCTCTTCCCTCTTATTTCCCCTCTTCCTCTCTTCTCTCCCTTCTCTTCACCCTCGTAGTAAGTTATCGACGCTCCCTTTGAATTTTTCTCTTCTCTTTTTTTTTTTCAATTACTCAATCGTTCATGTCTTGACTTTCCTTCACCGACACCTCCTTCTCCTCCTCTTCTTCCTCCTACAAGCCTTTTCTTCCTTTCTTCTCTTTCAGCGATTAACAGATTTTCTTTTTTTATTATTCCCCCTTCCTTCCCTTTTTTTCTTTCATCATTTCTTCCTTCCTGGCCTACTTCCTTCCTTCCTTCCTATCTTCTTTCCTTCCTCCCTGCCCTCTTCTCCCTCATCTGAATTTCACTTACCTTACTACTCTATTTTATCTGCTGTTATCCTTTTTTCTTCTTCCTATTCATCTCTGTTCTTCCTCTTCCTCTACATATAACTATTATGCCTCCTCCTCGTCCTCGTCATCCTTCTCTTCTCAGGCAAGTCCTCACGCGGGTCACCAATTCGCAACACGACTGGCGGGACCGTTAATGAGACTAAGGGTTCGACTCCCCCACGACATACGACCTCGAAGCCTCGGGATAATTGAAGGGTATTTGGGACGTATTCTCTGTGTGTGTGTGTGTGTGTGTGTGTGTGTGTGTCTGGGTGGGTGGGTGAGGGTGTGGGTGTGTATGTTGGTGTTGGTGTGTTGCATTTGATGAGTGTGTAAGAATTGAATAAGAGGTGGAAGGATGTTGATAATTATACTATATTTCCCGTTTCTTTTTATTCATCTTGCTTATCTTCTGAATTTGCAATGCTCTTCCGCTTTTCTTCATCCTCACCCACCTCGACCTCAGCTAAAAGTTAACTTTTTCCTCGCTTTTCGTTCCCCCTTTTCTAACTGTTTACTGTACTTCCCTTCTTTCTCACCCTACTCTACTTTCTCGAACTGTTTGATATTCATCCTCTTTCCTCCTTCTTTTTCTTCGCATTTAATTAATTTTCATCCCTTTTCTTCACATAATGAAAACTTCTCTCCACTTTCTTTTGTTTCCTCTATTGTCCATCTTTCACCTCCCGGCTGTCTCTCTTCTCCCTCTATGCCGCGTTAAGAATACCTCCGGCTGTCTCTCTTCTCCCTCTATGCCGCGTTAAGAATATCAGCTAAGAATATTACTGAGGGTGTTAAGGTAAAATTGAATAAAAACATTGTTTCTTAGAGCATAACAAAAGGTGTAAAAGCATAGCTGATAAAGAAAGATTAAACTATAATGATGGTGAACATATACGTCTAAAATGAGATAAAAATGCTTTGCAGAAAAATTGCGAGGAAAAAAATACCCCATTTCGCCAATTGAAAGACGGAAAATAAGTTATCAAAATGAAGGTAGGAAAATGCATAAGATTGACTACTTTGAAATTTTTTAGAAATAAAGAGGAGAAGAATTTATGTGAATCGCCGAGTGCAGGAATAGATAAGAGAGAGAGAGAGAGAGAGAGAGAGAGAGAGAGAGAGAATGGCAATGAGAGCGGAAGGATCTCTCCATGAAACTAACTAAAAAGGAGAAGGAAAGTTATTAATGATTGATGAACCCGCGCTAGGCTTGATTATTGCTGAAGAAAAGTCACGTTATGGACGGCTGACCAGCGGGACGAGGCGGCGAGGGGAAGGAATGGTGAGGGAATGATAATGGGAGACGAAATAATGGAGATATGTAAATGGAATAAAGAATATGGAATATAGAGGAAGTACACAAAACTAATAAAGGAACTAAATAAAATAAATAGAAACAGGAAATAAAGGAAACAAGTAGGAAATAGGTTAAAAAAGAAATATGAAAAGAAGGAAATACATGACATCGGAAAGGAATGGATATGACGAACACTAACAAAGGAAGTAGGAGAAAATAAATAATGGGATGGGTAAAGGAAATAATGGAAGTAATGGTGCGAGAAGGATAAATATAGGAGATGATTTTACGGCGTGTACGTGTACTAAATAATGTGATGATGATGTGGGGAGATAAAATAATGGATAAAGGTGGGGATAAAATAATGGAGATAATGATGTTGGGAAAATAGATAAACAGATGAAATTAAAGAAAGAGAGAAAAACATTTGTAGGAAGTAAAACAAATACATAGCGAATAAATAAAATATATCTATGACAAAATACAACAATAACTATAAGAAGTAAAATAATTAAATATAGTAAATGGAGGAAACAAAATGAAACAAAGATATTAAAAGTGAATAAATGAAGAAGGAAATAAAGACTAGAAAATAAAACATGATAAGGGGACACTAAATAAAGGAAATGGAGATACGGGGAGAGATAATACCGGAAATAATGAGTCGGGGACACTAAATAAATGAGAAAAAGAGAGAAAAAAATGACAAAGAGTGCAGTGAACGAGAGTTAACGAAATTACGACCGCACTCTACCGTCACGGACATTCGGGTTAGATGGAGTTGATTTTATCTATTTCAATTTTTCTTTTACATTTTTATTCCCAGTGGATGTTGCGACTTTTGTTTTGTTTTATGTTTATTCGTCTGAAAATGGGAAGCAAAAAATATTAACAATGATCTGTGTGTAGTAATCAAGAATCTATTTTTAAGGATTTCATTTCAATCCGTATTTGTCGATTTAGTTGGTTAGGCTTTTTTTTTTTTTTTTTACCAACGCCAGGTCTATTAATCATTGGACGTTGTTTGATCACATATATACTCTGTTAAAGGTTACGTGGAAATCTTCAGTTTTGTTCGACTTATATGACAAAATAATCTCATCACTGCCATTCCACTTTCTCTTCTTCCACAATCATTCCGAAACTCATCCTTTTCTTCTATTGTTTTCCCGGCGTCTTTATTCTCATCTTCTTTAATTAGAAAAAAATATATAAATATCACCATCAACACCGCCCTTTCCACTCTCCCTACATTTCTAATCATATTTTGCACACCTCTTAAGGTCATCCTTCCTCTTCCTCATCTCCCTACATTTTCTCCTCGCCTTCCCTCGTTAGAAGAAAAAGAAATCACCACAAATAACACATTTTTCACTTTCCCTTCTCTCCCAGCCATCCCTAAGCACCTCTTCAGCCCATCCTTTCCTTCCTTCCTCCCCTTCCTCGCACCTTCTCACCTGCCCTCGTTAAGAAAATAAATCTCACCACCACCACCTTTTCCACTTTCACTTCTCGAGGCGTCCTTTAACAACTCGTAATAAACTCATCCCTGCCCACTCCCCCCTCCGGACCCCGCTTTACCGTCTCCTAACCTGCCCTTATTATGTAAATAAAAAATAAAAACTTACCTCCAGGCTTAACAAATACTGTCTTATCTAGCGCTCGTAAGTAATATTGTGAAAAGGATAAGTAAACAAACAAATGCTATCTTATATTTTGTTATTATATATTCTAAGTATTTAAGTGGTTTTCTTTGTATATTAGTTTCACTTTTACTCCTTTTTCTTCCGACTTTATCGACGAAGTGCACATTTCAAGGGTTCAGTTATTCTTTGAACATTTAAATATTTCTTGGCATGTTCTACTTCTTCGGCACTAACGTTTTGGCCACATGACTGTTTTTACTAGTATCATTCTTTTTCGCTGAACGTTTAAACAACTTGACTGTTTGTTGATCTTTCTACTTATTACTTTTTCACTTTTACAATTTGTCTATTTCTTGGCCATCTTAAATTTTCATTACCATAACTTTCTGACAAACTAACTTCGTTGACTCTGTTCACTTTTTACGGCATCAGACATTAAGAATAATCATAAATAAACGAAAATAAAATTAATCTGTAATAAAAAGAAAAAAGACAGTAAATACAAAAAAAATAAAGAATCTTCCTTTTTTTCCAACCTAATAACTTATCATCTCGGTGGGGCCGACCATCAGGCCCCACCGGGAAGATGCCTACCGGCGCAATAGGCAACAACGTAAAAAAAAAAAAAAAAAATTAAAAAAACCCCCAAAAAGACAACATGAAAGAAAAAAAAAAGTTGTCCTCTTCCCCATTTCCAGGTGTCTCCAATTAAAGAGGCGTGCCGGCTCACCTGTCCCTCACCTTTAACATTACGTCACCTGTGCTGAGGCTGACCCCACGGGGAGGCTACTCCAGGGGCATGAGGGGACCAGATAAAGGCTATATGTTCTCTTCACTCCCTTTAACTTTCTTCCCCTCATGATGCCCTTTCCCTCTCCTTCCCTTCTCTTCCCTTTCTTTTCCTTCCCTTCCCTCCCCTTCCATCCCCTCCCCTCCTCTCCCCTTACCTCACGAAGTCTCAAGGTAGTGGGTGGATGACTGACTGGCCTACATTCTCTCTCTCTCTCTCTCTCTCTCTCTCTCTCTCTCTCTCTCTCTCTCTCTCTCTCTCTCTCTCTCTCTCTCTCTCTCTCTCTCTCTCTCTCTCTCTCTCTCTCTCTCTCTCTCTCTCTCTCTCTCTCTCTCTCTCTCTCTCTCGTCTCAAATCCTTTAACTCTCCCTTCTTTCCCCATTTTGTCCTTCCTTTCTCCATTTTCCCCTTTACCATTTTCCCAATTTTCCCCTTCCTTTCCCATTTCCTATTTCCCCTTTCTCCCCTGTTCCTGCTTCTTTCTATATCTCCCCATTCCTTTCCCATTTTCGCTATCCCTCTTTTTCCCCTTTCATTTTCATTCCCCCCTTCCTCCCACATAATTCCCTTCTATCCCTTCATCAAAGTTCAACTCTACCCTCCTCCCATCACCCACTTCGTAACCTATTTTCCATACATTCAAATTACCTCTAATTTCCTTCCTTCCTCCCGAACGATCTTTAAATTTATTCTAATAAGCACAATTTTTTACCCCTCTCCCTTTCTCCCTTTATAGGCTCCCTTTCTCACCTCTATTTTCTCTACTCTTATCTGAGAAGCTGCTAATGTATTCCCTCCCCCTTCCCCCCCTCTTCTCTTCCTCTATACTTTCCCCTCCTTTCCCTCTTTACCTGTTCCTCCTCGCCTCGGCTCCCTTAATTAACCCTTACCTGAAACTTAATCTACCTTGCCTTCATCCACTTAACCCTCCTTCCTTACGACTCTAATGCTTACCAATTACACCTTTCCCATTAACTATTAAATCTTCCCTTCTTTCTCCTCTTGAGAGAGAGAGAGAGAGAGAGAGAGAGAGAGAGAGAGAGAGAGAGAGAGAGAGAGAGAGATGGATTCCTTTCGAGCTAATTGCACACCCTTCTTTAGATATTTGTGTTTCCATTACCATAACACATGACCGCTACTACGTGTATTTAACCCCATGTATGTAACTAAATTAGGCTATGGTGAGGTCATGTTTGAGGCTATAGTGATGATGATGACTATGTCGATTCTTTGCCCTACAATATCGCCATCACCACTACGCATCACCTCATCATCATCATATTCATCTTCATAATGTCTTCTTGAACCATCACCATCATATCCACCACCCTTCTCCATCATCACCACCATCACTACCCCGGCAATTCATAACCATAATCACAAACATCTTTCTAAATGCATTAATCAGCAACACACTACACTACCAATACAAATTCTTTATCAACGCCACCATCACCACCATCACCACCCACACCATCACCGCCCCCACCACCAGACACCACCATCATCACCACCGTCACCAACATTTTTCTAGCAATTCCATTCATATATTTGTCCCTTTTATCTTCTTCTCTCTTCTCTTATTTCTCCTACCTCTTCTCATATCTCCTCTTATCCTACCTGTGTCAATCCATATTCTTAAATCATTCCAGCCCTACACTTTTCCATCTTTCCTCCTCCTCTCCTTTCCTTAATCCTTGCTACTTTCTCCTACTCCTCCTCCTCCTCCTCTGTCTTACCATTCTCTCTCGTCCTCCTTCTCCTTTCCTCTGTTCTTCTTCCTCCTCTCTCTCTTGTCACCATCTCTCCTCTGTGTATTCTACTTCCTTTCTTATTCTATTCCTTATATTCATTTTCTTCCTCTTCTCTCCCTTTCCTCCATTTCTCCCTTCTTCTGTCATCCATTTTACCTACCTCCTCTCCTTCCCTAATTATTGCTTCTGTCTCTCCTGCTATATTTTCCCCCTCCATTACCTTCCCTCCACCTTTCCTCTCTCCTCCACTTTCCGTCCACCCTCTCTCCCCCTTTCTTCCACATTCCCTCCCCTTCCTCCCATTCTAACTCTCAGGGGCTTTAATTACATTGAGTTTCCCTTAAACAGGTAATTTCACATGCTTGGGGGGAGGAGGGTAGAGGGGGAGGGGGAGGAGGGGAGGGGAAAGGAAGGAGGGAGGGAAACTAAGGAGGACAGTTAGGAGGAGAGCAAGAGACAGGAAAAAAAATGTCGGAAAAAAAGGGGAATAGGAGACAAGAGGAAAATAGGATGAAAAAAGGAGTAGAAGGAGGAGAAAAGTTCAGGAGGAGGAGAAGTTGAGGAGGAAGAGGAGGAGGAGGATAAGGGCAGGAGGGACAGACAGGAGGAAGGGATGAAGGAAGCAAAGTCAGAAGGAAAGTATAATGAGAGGATGGAGAGGGACGAGGTACGAAGACGAAGAAGAAAAAAAAGATAAAAAGCAATAAAAAGAACAACGAAAAGGACGAGAGATAATACACAGAAAGAGATAATAAGAAAGGGTGAAAAAGTGATAACTGAGTGACACTTCTGGGAGGAGGAGGCGTTGAAGGAGTAGACGGAGGGTGAGGGGAAGGGGGAGGGAGGCGGAAGAAGGTGACGCGGGAGGATGGGGAGGAGTTGGCGGCAGAGGGGGGGTAAAGGGAGGTAAACACTTGGTTATTCACGTATGTAGATGAATATTAGTACATCAGCTTACCCCCGGGCTACAGCTTTATTCACAACGGGATGAGGAAAAAGGCATCAGGAGGAGGATGAGAAAGAGGAGGAGGAGGAGGAGGAGGAGGGGGAGGAAAATGATATGGCTGTGCTGGTGGTGGTGGTGGTGGTGGTGGAGGTGATGGTGGTAGCGGCGATGGGGACAGTAGTTATGGAGGAACGTGATCAAATTGTGAGGCAGCAGATCAGCAGGACAGTTTGAACACTAGAGAGGAAAGGAAGGATACACAGGAAATTGAAATTGAAATTGAGGCATGTGTCGAGAAATTCGACATTATAGCTATCACGGAAACATGGATGGATACTGCCAACAAAAACTTCATGTCTGAGTATGAAATAGATGGTTACCAGGTGTTTCACAAAGATAGAAAGGGAAGAAGGGGAGGGGGGGTGGCACTTTATGTTAAAGACACACTTAAATATTCCGCTAACAACTCTATTCAAACAAATGCGACTCAGAATCAGTTTGGGTGGACGTCCACAAAGGGAAAGACAAACTAATTCTAGGGGTTCTTTACAGGCCACCCAACCTCAGCAGGCAGGACACAGGGGTCGGTGCTGGGTCCTCTGCTTTTTATTATTTACATCAATGACTTGGACACAGGAAGTAGTAGCGATGTCAGTAAGTTCGCAGATGATACCAAGATCGGTAGAGTAATTCAATCAGACAGCGATGCTACCGTTCTCCAGGATGAGCTTGACAGACTATATGACTGGGCGTGGAAGTGGCAGATGGAATTCAATGTCGGGAAGTGTAGCATTTTGAGTGTAGGTAGGAATAACCCCTTACACAATCACTCCTTAAATGACACTCCTCTAAGCAGGTCTGGGCGTGAGAGAAACTTAGGAGTCCTAGTGAGCGCTAACCTCCGTCCTTGGGTTCAATGCATTCAGGCTAAAAATCGGGCAAACAGAGTACTAGGTTTCATCTCAAGGAGCGTAAGCAATAGGAGCGCTGAAGTCATCCTCAAACTTTACTTAGCACTAGTTACACCTCATCTCGATTATGGAGTTCAGTTCTGGTCCCCCTATTATAGAATGGATATCAAGATGTTAGAATCTGTACAGAGGAGGATGACAAAGATGATTCAGGGGGTGAGAAACTTGCCTTATGAAGACAGGCTGAAGCAGTTAAATCTACACTCTCTAGAAAGGCGAAGGTTGCGAGGAGACTTGATCGAAGTTTACAAATGGATGAAGGGATTTAATAAAGGGGATGTCAATAAAATTTTGAGGGTGAAAGAGCCAGGTAGGACGCGTGGCAATGGTTTTAAGTTAGACAAATTCAGATTCAACAAAGACATAGGCGAGAATTGGTTCACCAATAGAGTGGTGGACGAATGGAACAGGCTTGGGAGCCATGTTGTGGGTGCCAATACCATAGATACATTCAAGAAGAGGTTAGATAAAGCCATGGATGGTGAGGTAAGGTGGGGTTGAGTGTACAGGAGCTGCCTTGTATAGGCCAACCGGCCTCTTGCAGACTCTTTACCTTCTGATGTTCCTATGATCTTATGGTTCACGGAATTTAGAGATAGTGAAACACTGGATGCGATAACCGAAGACTTTTTGTAAGAGTGTAAGAGAGGTTTGAAGTATAAGGATAAGGTCAGCTATAAATACAGGTTTGGGTGCTTGTGAATTGAAATGGTTATATAACTTCCGGTGGTAGTAGCAGTAGTAGTAGTAGTAGTAGTAGCAACAGTGGGAGGAGGAGGAGGAGGAGGAGGAGGAGGAGGAGGAGGAGGAGGAGGTGAGAGACATGGAGAGCAAAGAGAAAATAAAATGTTGAAGAAATTAAACGGAAGAAAAAATCAGGGAAGAGATGAATAAAGTTAGAAGAGGCGAAGAAGGACTAGCAGGAATAGGGCGAAGAGGGGGAGGGGGAGGAGGAGGAGGAGGAGGAGAAGGAGGAGGAGGAAACATGGAAACATGGACTAGCAGGCAGCAGAAAACCTGTTGGCTCATTACAAGGCTGCCTGCTTTCAGTGATTTAATCAATCCGTTAGCCATAGGAGTGACTTGCAGGGAAGGATTAAAGCACTTGTGTACCTACTCTTGGATACATTCAGTTCACTCCAGAAGCAGCAAAGTGGCTATCAGTGCGTTTCTTGAATGAATTGATGGTCTCTGCGCTAACCACTTCAGCTGGAAGGCTGCTCCAGTGTCGAACAACTCTATTCGAGAAATAACTCATGCCGATGTCGGTATTGCATCGCTTTGCTTGAATTGTTTTTCCATTGTTTCTTGTCCTCGGGTTATGTTGTAGCGTGAAGAGTTTGGAGTGATCAACGTTGCTGAGGTTGTTCAGGTACTTAAGACTTGTATCATGGAGGAGGAGGAGGA
>NC_066509.1:33802010-33824332 GCF_024679095.1 Eriocheir sinensis | reverse complement strand
CAGGTGTGTAGGCGTGCAGGTGTGTGGGCGTGCAGGTGTGTGGGCGTGCAGGTGTGTGGGCGTGCAGGTGTGTGGGCGTGCAGGTGTGTGGGCGTGCAGGTGTGTGGGCGTGCAGGTGTGTGTGGGCGTGTGGACTCTTCACATATGGCTGCTCACGGCTCTCCAGGTGGCTCCGACAGGTGAGAAAAAGTTAACATAAGAACATAAGAACCCAGGAGTCTACAAGAGGCCGGTAGGCCTGTACGAGGCAGCTCCTTTGACCCTAAGCTCCCGTGTATCTAACCCCACCTAATATCTCTGTCCATGAATTTATCTTGTCTATTTTTGAATGTGACAATTGTATTGGCACTCACCACATGACTGCTAAGCCTATTCCACTCATCCTCCACCCTGTTAGTAAACCAATGTTTGCCAATGTTCCTGTTGAATCTGAATTTATCCAGTTTAAACCCATTACTTCGTGTCCTACCCGGTTCTCTTACCAACAAAACCTTATGAATGTCTCCTTTATTAAAGCCCTTCATCCATTTATAAACCTCGATCATGTCTCCACGCACCCTTCGCCTTTCTAGAGAATGCAAGTTTAACTGTTTGAGTCTTTCCTCGTATGGCAAGTTTCTCAACCCCTGAATCATCTTAGTCATCCTCCTTGAGTTGATTACTATACCAGGTATGCGAGGCCACGAGGAGGGGAAGAGTGTGCGGAGATAGTGAGAGGAGGAGGAGAAGGTGGAGGAGGATGAAGAGGAGGAGGAAACATGGAAACATGGACGAGCAAGCAGCAGAAAGTCTATTGGTTCATTGCGAGGCTGCCTGCTTTCAGTGATTTAATGAATCCGTCAGCCATAGGAGTGGCTTGCGGGAAGGATTAAAGCACTTATGTACGTACTCGTGGATACGTTTAGTTCACTCCCAACGCAGCAAAGTGACGGTCAATGCGACTTTTAAGGGAGTTGATTGTTTCCGCACTAACCACCCCTGCAAGAAGGCTGTTCAAGTGGTGGACGACTCTGGTCGAAAAATAACCCCTGCCGATATCCGTACTGCGTCGCTTCGCTTGAATTGTTTTACCGTTGCTTCTAGTTCTCAGGTTTGTTTGTACCGTGAAGAGTTTGGAGTGATCGACATTGCTGAGCTTGTTCAGGTACTTGCAGACTTGTATCAGGTTTCCCCGCAGTCGTCTCTTTTCCAACGTGAAGAGGTTGAGTCGCTTGAGTCGATATTCGTATTTTTTTTTTACAACAAAGGAGACAGCTCAAGGGCAACAAAATGAGTGTATAGAAAAGATAGCCCGCTAGTCGCTGTTCCCACAATAGACAAAAGTAAAAAGTGGCAAAAAGAGAGGTCAATTTCGGGTGGAGAGGTGTCTTTATACACACTTCTTGACAGAGGTTAAGTCATAGGCAGGAGGAAATACTGACGACGGGAAGCTGTTCCAGAGTTTACCAGTGTAAGGGATGAAAGAGTGAAGATGCTGGTTAACTCTTGCATAAGGGGTTTGGACAGTATAAGGATGAGCTAGAGTAGAAAGTCGAGTGGAGTAGGGTCGTGGGAGGGGTGGAGGCATGCAGTTAGCAAGTTCAGAAGAGCTGTCAGCATAAAAATATCGATAGATGATAGAAAGAGAGGCAACATGGCGGCGGAATTTAAGAGGTAGAAGACTGTCAGCATGATGAGGGGAGTAGACGAAACGAGGACTCAATGTCATCAATGGTGGTATCATTTTCGTAACGCGTCGATGTACCCTCTCGACTAATTCAATGTCTTTCTTGTTATTAGGGAACAAGAATTGCACGGTGTATCCAAGATGGGGCCTTACCAGCGAACTGTACAAAGATAACATTTCTCCCGGTGTCTTATATTCGAAGTTCCCAGAGGAGGTGGAGGAGGAGGAGGAGGAGGAGGAGGCGGAGGAGGGCTGTGGAGGAGGAAGAGGAAGATAAATATTGGGGAGTAGAATGGGAAGAGGAGTATGTAGAATAAATATGAGAAAATGTATAAAAGAGGAATGTGAATGACGAAGAGAAAAACATATATTAGAGGTGTAGGAGAATGAAAGGAGGAGGAAATGGAAAATCAATCCGCAAGCAAGAATGACGAGGAGGCCACGGAGAAAGACGAGGAGGAGGAGGAGGAGGAGAAAAGGAGGAGGAGGAGGAGGAGGAGGAGAGGGTTAATTAAGTGGATTAGTGTTAATTGGACTGGAGGAGAGTCAGGTGATGTCGGCAGGTGAGAAGGGGAGGATAAGCAGGTGCATAATTTACTCTCACTGTTACGTCCACACATGTATACGTACATTCACATACATAGACGCACTCCACCAACATACATTTAAACTCTCAGACACAGGTTTATAATTTAATTCTCATCCTCAGCCGTTATAATGATTGGTCAATTAGTAGGTCTACAAAATTTGCCTTCTTTTTTACGTGCTGCCTTTACGCCGGTAGGCTGTCTTGAGGGGCCTCTTGGACGACCCCAGCCCGTTAGTGGCGCAGGCGAATTTTATTTATGGTGTCTGCCGCGGTATATGACTCTTGCTTGGCCCATGCTGCCCCCGGTGCTCCACTTGAACGAAGTCGCTGAAGTTAGGGTTAATTAAAGATCTGGGCTGAATGTGGATGATATTCTGCCACTCGGCGATGGTTTGAAAAATTAGCGTGTTTCGGCGGGACTCGAACCTAGGTCCACGGCCTCACACTGCCCGCACGCTGACCACCCGGCCACCGCTTCCCGCCTGATTTATGATTATTGAGTTTGTTTTCTGTCTTTCCTTGTACAAATAATGATCCACAGAAAAACTTCAATGTATGATAACATAAACATACTACATAATTAATCATCTATATTAATAAACATTCAAACATACACACATACATACATGCAAAACACAGGCATATGTACATACACATTTACATTCATACACACAAACACATACAAATACAGAAATAACATACACACATACATACAATTATACAAACAAACATACACACCCGTTCATTCATACACACAAATGCATAAACAAACATACACACATACAAACAATTATACAAACACACAAACATTCTCATTACGGCGGGCACACAATTTTTGGAGTAATCTGATTCGTATTACTAAAAAAAAAAGAGCAAAACGCAATCACGCGAAATTACGAAAATGCGATAAAACCGAAACCTAAACCCGTCGACAAAGAATGAATATTGCCAAATGATGAAAAACTGGATGTGCAAAACACAGACGACTGAAGAAAAAAATAGATTGTTATATTCTTACTCTCTCTCTCTCTCTCTCTCTCTCTCTCTCTCTCTCTCTCTCTCTCTCTCTCTCTCTCTCTCTCTCTCTCTCTCTCTCTCTCTCTCTCTCTCTCTCTCTCTCTCTCTCTCCTACTCCAACACCTCCTCCTCCTACACATCCTATAAAATCGCTCAAGGGGAAGGAAAGAAAGCGGAAGAGTACGAGAGAGAGGGAACGTGCCAAGAAGAAAAGAAAGAGTGGTGACGAACACTGAAGCGAGGCAAATAAAGAATATTCACGCAAGTTGAAGGAAAGATACGGTGAAGGAGTGAAGGGAAAAATTGATCAAGAAAATAAGAGGAAGGGAACAACGATGGGAAGGATGTTGTTGAGGCGTTGCTGAGATGGATATCCGACGGCCATAGTTTAGTGTCGACGGGTGACAGATGTCGGGGAGGGCGCCGAGTGTTTTGAAATATCCAAAACTGTCGGCGTGTGGCCTGACGTCGGGAGGCGTCGGGAGTCAAGATCGTGAATGTGTGACACTGGCCTTGGTTGTCTTTGATGCATGTGTTCCTCATAACATATTTTTTATTTATTTTTATGTTGCGGCCTATTGCGCCGGTAGGCTTCTTCCCGGTGGGGACTGATGGTCGCCCAAAGTCTTTTTCGAGGTGGGGCCTGATGGTCGGCCCAGTCCGCTCTGCCGCAGGCGAGTGTTTATAGTGGCGCCATCTTGTATTATACCACATTATATACCACACAGTGTTTGGCTGGTGTGTGTTGAGGCTTTGTTCCCTTTTTCCTTACTATGCAAGGGAGAGAAGTTGCTGCTCGCCATCAGTATCAATCCTGTTGGTCAAATGCAAGAGGAACACAGTGATGATTAAAAGAAAACTGTTTCCCGGTGCTTTCCTGAAGTCATGACCATTTTCACTTCATTTCAAGGTGCTGCCTTTGGCCCCTTATCTGGTGTTCACTGCGTAATGGTTTGTTCTCCAGGAACAGCTGCATTGCATGTATGTATAAACAGGAAGATGGGATAATTAACAAAATTAGAGGACATAAGAATAATGGAAAATGTTGAATAACTTTCAAGGGCTTTTATAGTTTGGGTTCTATATACTAAAACTTCTGGGAGGCTGTGAAATTATAAGCCCGAACATATATAATATACGTGCTGTTTAGGGCCCCAAACTGTGTGTGGAGGAAAATATCACAGCATCCTGAGTAAAATCAGCCATAGCCACAATAGATGCTCAGCCTGACCTCAGATGCCCGGATGCTTGCCTGGTGCACTTCTTGTGCCTCTGAGAGGGCAGACAAGTGAGTGTGGGCTGAGGTTGTAAACTGGCGCTGTGGGTTCAGGATGTCTATTTATCCTCTTAAATGAAACTTTCAAGAGAGGAACACCAAGACGTCTCAAACTGAAACTGGTCATTCTTTTTTGACATGTAGCTATATAATCCAGTATACAGCAATTAGTTCACTTTATTAATTTGTTGCTCTTTAGCTGCCTCCTTAGTTTATAAGTAACCACCTTATTGTGCCAATGTATAAGGAAAAATGTTTTAGATACGAATGCCAAATGGTTTGTATAACCAAGGACCATTACTGTTACGTGGTGATTACTTCACCACGAACTTGTCCACCTGCGCGTCATCTGGATCATTTCTAGCGACAGCGCCCCTGCTGCTGCCCCTGCCCCTGCACGTTTTACACTGTTCCATCTGTCCAATTCAAAATAATAGCAAGGTTGCTATCTGGCTGAGTAGGTAGGAAGACACCCACTGAACGGGCGCAGGCCACTCCCCGGTGAGGTATATGGGAGGTGAGAAGGGAGCTGAAGCCCTTCAGTACCTTCCCATGTCCTCACTTCAATCATTTCCCTATTGTCTCACTAAAACCGGAGAGTAGTTCAGCATGCTCTCTAAAGATGGGTGATCCTCTCTCTTTATCCAATACCAGACTACATTCACACAACATATGCACCTTATCCCAAAATTAAAATTTCAAATGGCGCACCTACACTGCTTCCCGAGTCCACGCCAGGGGGACCACAACTCCCCAGGGGAGTAATCTCCTACCAGCTGCCAGACCTGAGAGGCCCCTATAACCTCGAATCTCTTTCTTCTCAATTTCTGCAACATCTGCGGTCTCGCTCTAATTTTCATTCTTGTGGAACACCTCTCCTCTAAACCCTCAATTTTCTCTCACTGAAACACAGGTTTCTGAGGCTACTGACAGCAATCTCTACTCTGTCTCCTCCTACTATCTCTATCCAACACCTGCAAGCTGGATGTTGTGCGAAACGACATCACTTGCTCTCGTGCCCACAACCTTTATTCTTCGAATTTTTCATTATCTGGCTTAAGACTTCATTGTCATTCTATTACTAAATACATCTGAAAGTGCTAATTTCTCACCTAATTTACTCAACTTGGTACAAATTCTTTGACTATTTGAATTCTAAAGGAGAGCACATCTTGACCCCTCTTCGCTGAAATCTCCATCCTAGGAGATTTCAATGTTCATCACCAGCTTTGGCTTTCATCCTCTCTCACTGACCATCCTGGTGAACAAGCCTACAACTTTGCTATCCTCAACGACCTAGAGCAGTTGGTCCAGCACCCTACACGTATTCCCGACCGTCTTGGAGATCGGCCCAACATTCTAGACCTCTTCCTTACCTCAAACCCTTCTGCTTATTCTGTCAAACTGTTCTCTCCGTTGGGCTCCTCCGATCACAATCTTATTTCTGCATCCTGTCCTATCGCTCCTGTACACCCTCTGGACCCATCGAAGAGGCGATGCTTCTGGCATTTTGCTTCAGCTCGATGGGACGACCTGAGGATGTACTTTTCCGATTTCCCGTGCAATGATTATTGCTTCCAGGATAAAGACCCCTCTGTGTGTGCTCAGCGCATCACAGAGATGATTGTCTCTAGAATGGGCATATTCCTCGTTCTCTACTCCTCACGCTAAAAAGCTTTGGTTTAATCACACTTGTTCTCGTGCTGTCAGTGATAGAGAGGCAGCTCACAAAAGGTACCAGAGCCTTCAAACTAATGATAATTATGAACTTTACATTTCTGCCCGAAATCGTGCCAAATCTATTCTCCGACTAACCAAAAATTCTATCATTAATAGAAAATCCCAAAACCTTGCTTTCTCTAACTCTTCCCGTGACTTCTGGCATCTATCTCCTCCAACTTCACTTCTTCATCTTTCCTCCACTCCTCAGTCCTGACGGCAACACTGCCGTCTCATCTATCTCTAAGGCTGAACTCTTCTCTCAAACTTTTCTAAAAACTCCACTCTGGACGATTCTGGGCATATTCCTCCTACTCATCCCCACTCTGACTCCTTTATTAATGTTATAAAGTTTATTCAAAATGATGTTTTCTATGCCCTCTCTGGCCTTAACTCTCAGAAGGCTTATGGACCTGATGGAGTGCCTCCTATTGTCCTTAAAAACTGTGCTTCCGTACTGACACCCTGCCTGATCAAACTCTTTCGTCTCTGCCTATCAACATTTACATGTTCTTCCTGCTGAAAGTACGCTTTCATACAGCCTGTGCCTAAGAAGGGTGACCGATTCAATCCTTCAAACTACCGTCCTATAGCTTTACTTTCCCGTCTATCTAAAGCTTTTGAATCAATCCTTAACCGGAAGATTCAAAAGCATCTTTCCCCTTCTGACCTTCTATCTGATCGCCAGTATGGGTTCCGGAAGGTGTTCTGTTGGTGATCTCCTAGCCTTCTTAACTGACTCTTGATAATCCTCTCATAGCCGTTTCGGTGAAACTTTTGCTATTGCGCTAAACATATCAAAAGCTTTTGATTGGGTCTGGCACAAATCTTTGCTTTCCAAACTACCCTCCTACGGTTTATATCCTTTTCTCTGTACCTTTATCTCCAGTTTCCTTTCTGACCGTTCTATTTCTGCCGTGGTAGACGGTCACTGTTCTTCCCCTAAATCTATTAACAGTGGTGTCTCACAGGGTTCTGTCCTATCTCCCACTCTTTTTCTGTTGTTCATTGATGATCTTCTTTCCAAAACGAACTGTCCTATCCATTCCTACGCCGATGATTCCACTCTGCATTACTCAACTTCTTTTAATAGAAGACCCACCCTACAGGAACTTAACGACTCAAGGTTGGAGGCTGCAGAACGCTTAGCCTCAGACCTTACTATTATTTCCGATTGGGGCAAGAAGAACCTGGTGTCCTTCACCGCCTCAAAAACACAGTTTCTCCACCTTTCCACTCGACACAATCTTCCAAACAACTATCCCCTATTCTTAGACAACACCCAGGTATCACCTTCCTCAACACTAAACATCCTCGGTCTCTCCTTAACTCAAAATCTCAACTGGAAACTTCATATCTCATCTCTTACTAAATCAGCTTCCTCGAGGCTGGGCGTTCTGTACCGTCTCCGCCAGTTCTTCTCCCCTGCACAGTTGCTGTCCATATACAGGGGCCTTGTCCGCCCTCGTATGGAGTATGCATCTCATGTGTGGGGGCTCACACAGCTCTTCTGGACAGAGTGGAGGCTAAGGCTCTTCGTCTCATCAGCTCTCCTCCTCTTACTGACAGTCTTTTATCTCTTAATTTCCCCGCCATGTTGCATCTCTTTCTCTTTTCTATCGATATTTCTAAGCTGACTGCTCTTCTGAACCTGCTAACTGGATGCCTCTCCCCCTCCAGCGACCCCGGTGCACTCGGTTTTCTATTCTAGCTCATCCCTATACTGTCCAAATCCCTTATGCAAGAGTTAACCAGCGTCTTCATTCTTTCATCCCTCACGCTGGTAAACTCTTTAACAATCTTCCTTCATCTGTATTTCCTCCTGCCTACGACTTGAACTCTTTCAAGAGGAGGGTATCAGGACATCTCTCCTCCTGTATTTGATCTTGTTTTCGGCCACCTCTTTTGTTTCTTTTTAGGGAAGCGAGTAGCGGGCTTTTTTTTATTATTGTTTTATTTTTTGTGTGCCCTTGAGCTGCCTCCTTTGTTGAAAAAAAAATTGTGGCATCCAGCCCTGAGTTGTATTGTTCCTGCTGTTCCTGCTCGGGTTGAAAAACGTGGAGGAGAACAGAAAGTCCTAAGATGAAAAGAAGGAGGTAGAAAAGGGTGTCGCTTCTTGACGCAATCTTTGTTTTTATGTTGTATGAACAAGTGTTTTAGTTTGAAGTTTGTTCCTCCATGTAATCCACGGTGTTTGCCTCCCCAACAGCCTCGGGTGCTGTCGTGTCGTTCATCAAGCTGCTCCGCTCGCCGCACACCAACGTGGCATGCAGAGCAAGCCGTGTGGGCGCCGGGAAACACTGCTGGCGATGGCCCCAAACTCAGAGACTTCGTCATTAAGGCTGGCATTGTACAACCTCTTCTGGAACTCATTAGACCAGACACAGAGGTAAGTTCACGAGGATGTTTCTTACATTTTATAATGGGGTGCTCTACCATTCAGTGATGTATTCTTTCTTCACTTCAAACCTAAAGCACAAAGTGGACAGTAAACTAATGCTTATAAGAGAAAGGAAAAATACATTGATCATCAGAACAAATTGTCTTCAGTATCTTCAGTCCTGTAGCATCACTGCATCATAATGAATGTATTGCTGAGTGTAGATACACAGGTCTTTCTTGAGCAGGCATGAAAAGGCGGCACCAGGTGGAAGGCCAAAGCTGTTACACAATACGGTGACGGAGGCAGTGATAGTGAACAGGGTTATAACTTGTTGGCTGCTGGAAGGTGTTTGAAGGATGGGTACTTTGAATTACGAGGAACTAATAAAGTAATGTAAAGGCTAGAGTTCAATTCTCAGGTCTGAGGACATGTATCTTAACATAAATTCCTTAGTCATTCATTCATTATTGTCTTAGAAGACACAATAAGACCCAGTGAGGTGATGCCCCACTCGGACCGCTTCCTGCATGCATGTTATTTGTGTGTCATACCAGTGGGAGTGTAAAACAGTCACCAAAAGTATTAGGTTAACATGGCTCATTAATATTCACCCAGCAAAGGGTTATTAATGTGTTCATCTTCTCAGACTGCCGAGATCAACGAGGTGGACCGCCTGGGCCACTGAGGAGTGTGGCGGACTGGACAAGACTGAGGACTGCAGCACCACGACAACGAGGCCGTGTACGAGAAGGCCCTGGATGGATATCATCAAGAAGTGTTCCGAGGAGGAGGCCCCGGTGAGCAGCCCACCAGTGGCCAGGCGTACGACTTCTCTGCCGTGAACAACGTGCCTGAGGGTAGATTTTCTTTCTAGGACTTCAGTGTGTGTGTCTGGCAAGGGAGGAGCAGCAGCAGGCAGGGTGTGTGTGATCCACGGCGGAATAATGTGATAAAGTATCTAACCGTCGATCTCACTTGTCTAAGTGGCCTCTGCAGCATGTTTTACTGGGCCTTCAGTGGACCCGCTGGTGCCTCAGTGTTTTACTGGGCCTTCAGTGGACCCGCTGGTGCCTCAATGTTTTACTGGGCCTTCAGTGGACCCGCTGGTGCCTCAGTGTTTTACTGGGCCTTCAGTGGACCCGCTGGTGCCTCAATGTTTTACTGGGCCTTCAGTGGACCCGCTGGTGCCTCAATGTTTTACTGGGCCTTCAGTGGACCCGCTGGTGCCTCAATGTTTTACTGGGCCTTCAGTGGACCCGCTGGTGCCTCAATGTTTTACTGGGCCTTCAGTGGACCCGCTGGTGCCTCAATGTTTTACTGGGCCTTCAGTGGACCCGCTGGTGCCTCAGTGTTTTACTGGGCCTTCAGTGGACCCGCTGGTGCCTCAGTGATTTACTGGGCCTTCAGTGGACCCGCTGGTGCCTCAGTGTTTTACTGGGCCTTCAGTGGACCCGCTGGTGCCTCAGTGTTTTACTGGGCCTTCAGTGGACCCGCTGGTGCCTCAGTGTTTTACTGGGCCTTCAGTGGACCCGCTGGTGCCTCAATGTTTTACTGGGCCTTCAGTGGACCCTTTGGTGCCTCAATGTTTTACTGGGCCTTCAGTGGACCCGCTGGTGCCTCAATGTTTTACTGGGCCTTCAGTGGACCCGCTGGTGCCTCAATGTTTTACTGGGCCTTCAGTGGACCCGCTGGTGCCTCAATGTTTTACAGGGCCTTTAGCGGACCCGCTGGTGCCTCAATGTTTTACTGGGCCTTCAGTGGACCCGCTGGTGCCTCAATGTTTTACTGGGCCTTCAGTGGACCCGCTGGTGCCTCTGTGTGTGTTTCAAAATTGTTTGCTTGATAGGCTGAAGCTTGAGGAATTATATGGACTACTTTTCATATTAGGTAATGGCTTTTTTACCTCTTTTTATTCATCCAATAAATTTAACTTTATAAACTGCCTAATGCATTTGACTCAAATGTTATTTTGTAATAAGGGACCAAATAAATTCCTGCCAGATGATGAAAAATCTGATCATCCAGCTCAATGTATCCTTCTCAACCTGTCAAAGATATTTTCCTATATCAATAAAGTTAAAATAAGTTGTCTTGGTGCAAATTATTCTCCAAATGTTATAAAAAGTTTCTTCACTCCTTTTATAGAAAAGGGATTTTTTTTTCATGTTAGGCTGAGGACACTTGTGAAGTACTGTGGGTTATCAAGTGTACAGAGTAGTGTTGAGGGTTGGGTTTACTTTCCTTTGAGTTTTCATTCTCACATACAGACACCCTGGCAGACCTGAACGCTGAAGACTGCGTCGCGGGCCTTGCCAGTTGACTTAAGTCCAAATTTCGTATCGGCAAGTCTGGGACCACCTCCTATATCTCAACAACTACAGCAGCCACTGGGAAGACCATTGCGCTATAGTTTGAGCGTCTATAGACAATAGGTTAGGTGTGGTTAGCACTTTAATCCGACGTATAAGTAACAAAATAACAAAAGACGGTGCAAACTCAGACGGTCCGAACTTTTATTTCCCAATTGTGCAAAAACTAAGCAACCTAGAACAACGGAACTCAATTAATTATGATGTCGCAAGCACTGCGCGTTTGATGATTACCGAGTGCGCGTCTTCTTACTTCCGCCACTCTTCTCTTTCAGTCCCGTTACGTTTGTTACTACAACCCTCCAATGTTCCTGCACATCGGATGTAAATGCCGATATCAATTACCACAAGCTTCTCTCTCTCTCTCTCTCTCTCTCTCTCTCTCTCTCTCTCTCTCTCTCTCTCTCTCTCTCTCTCTCTCTCTCTCTCTCTCTCTCTCTCTCTCTCTCTCTCTCTCTCTCTCTCTCTCTCTCTCTCTCTCTCTCTCTCTCTCTCTCTCTCTCTCTCTCTCTCTCTCTCTCTCAACACACAAACACCGACGGGAGCTTCAGGGAATATAAAATGTACGTGACAATAAAACAACAACAACAACAATAATATTTACAACAACAAAAAAGGCAAGAACCAAAAATCTGCACACACAGAGAGAACAAATGATATGAGCGATAGGGGTTCCAATACTACTACTACTAATACTACTAATACTGATGCTAATACCACTAATACTATTCTACTTATGGAACTGTAATATATAAACAGAGTGAACGTGCAATCAAATTTAAGTACCGAAAGCAACACACACACACACACACACACACACACACACACACACACACACACACACACACACACACACACACACACACATACACACACACAAGCAAGGTCCCAGATGGTTTGCACATTTTTACAACATTTTCCAGGAATATTCATCATTCAGGGAACATGCAGGGGGCTCCGGCAATAGCGCGATTTTTACCGCGAGCGTCCGGTTGCATCAAAACAGCACCAAGACCCAGGGCTGAGGCATCTGTATAAAGTGTAAAAGGGACGTTGTAGTCCGGGAATGCCAAGGCTGGAGCGTTGACTAACGCTGACTTCAAGTCTGTAAAACTCTTGTGTTGTGGGGCATTCCAATGAAAAGGTACCTCTTTCTTTAAAAGTTGCGTTAGAGGCGAAGCGATTTTGGTAAAACCTTGTATGAAAGGCCTATAGTAGCCGGACAACCCAAGGAAAGACCGAACGTTTCCGACGGTTTGGGGTTGCGGAAAATTCTTTATGGTCGATATTTTATCGTCCATCGTGTGGATACCATCTCCATCAACAGTGTGGCTTAAAAAGGTGATTTTCGCCTTTAAAAATTCACATTTAGTCAGCTTGCCCTTAAGGCCAGCGCCTCTGAGTTTAAGCAGAACCGCTTCTAGTTTAGCTAGGTGACTGGCGCCATCCTTGCTGCAGATGATTAAATCATCTAAATATGCATAGACTTCTTTGCCTATCATGTCTGAGAACAATGTGTTGATCATCCTCTGAAAAGTAATGGGTGCGGTTTTGAGGCCGAATGGCATTCCTAACCATTCAAAATGACCGCTAGGGGTCCTGAAGGCTGTAATCTCTCTGGATTCAGCTGCCATCGGCACCTGCCAGTACCCACTTAAAAGGTCAAGACTACTGAAAATAGTATTCCCTTGCCCCAGGGACATTAACAAGTCACCTAAAACAGGCAGAGGGTACCTATCATCCTCAGTCACCTCATTTACTTTCCTAAAATCGATGACAGGCCTGAAACTTCCGTCCTTTTTAGGGACCAGAAACAAGGGCGAGTTCCACGGAGATCGGGAATGCTGAATAACACCCTGGTCCAACATATCTTTAATCTGTTCATCTACAACCTGCCTTTGACTGTGTGGGAGTCTGTATGCAGGAATGTACACCGGTTTGTTGTCGGGTTTAACCCTAATGTTGTGTTCTGTCGTAGCAGTCGCACCTAAAGGTTCACCGGGCAGGGCAATGACATCACGATACTGATGTAAAAGCTTCAGAAGCGGGCCCTTAAGCTCGGGATAATCGACCACTTTGACTAAAGAATCGACAGATGAGGCCTGACAAGATGTATCGCCGGCGGCGGGTTGACCCACTGCGCCGACGCAAGGCCGCTTTAACTCTATAGGGTCTGGGGACACCTGTCCGTCAAACTCTAAAGCGCGACCCAAAATGACTCCATTTCTGAGTTGAACTGGACCGCCAGTGGCATTAACCACTAAAGCTACCTACCTCGCGCACCGTGTTAAGGGTGGACTCTATCGCTAGCGTGTTGACACGACTAGGCCCTTCTAGGCAGATGTCACAACCTACGTTGGCGTTAGGGACTGACACGGGGACGTGCATTGCGGTTCGTTGAGGGATTTCGTGATTCCCCACGACTATCGCATTGACATTTTTCCATCCCCTGCAAACGTCAGCTGGTGTTGGTGGTTGACCATGAAGTGAGGTGGTGCCCGCGCCATGCACCGGCACCGTGGAAAGAGTCGGCACGGTATGCACTACCGACTCAGGAGAAACACTTTCCCGACCCTTGATGGGTATTTCTTTTTTTTCCCAGGGAGAAGCGAGGCGCACAGGTTGATCCATGGCCTTGAAACACCTCCCTTGAAACCTTACTGTATTACTATCTGGAAGTATTACCATGCGGTTAGACCTCAGTGACGACAACCCAAGAAGACCGTCAGACGGCAGGGAAAAGTTTGACGTCACTTAAAAATCAAACGCATGACAGGGGTGTTTCGTCCCAAACTCACTGGCAAACTCACCAACCCCAGGATGTTAAGCCTGTCGGCGGTGACACCGCAAAGGCTCAGGTCCGAGGGTCGTAGCTGGTAGCGGCCTCCCCGCGACGCGCGTTTCAAAGCTAAGTATGTCCTTTCAGGCAACACATTAACCGCCGCGCCGGTGTCGACCGCAAATGACGCTTGTAGCGGACCCAGCTTGACTTTAAGCGCCATAATTTCAGGCTGACTGCACGCGGCCACAACAGATTCATACAAGCTACTATTGTCAGCCTGCACTGCAGTCTCGATTTCCTCCCCCCCACGGGTTGCTACCCTGGGTCGGTTTTGGAGGGGCGCTCGGCTTCCCCCAACCCCTTCACGAACTTTCCTGCTCGCTCTTTCTTTAACTGTAGCACAGAGAAACACTCCTCTGTGGTGTGTCTACCAGTACCGTGGACAAAACAGAACTTGCCAATGTGGTAGCCCGCGGCTCGAATTTTTGAAGCGGCCGGGGTCTTCTGAGAAGCAGATTTGCCTGACATCGGCGAGCCTCCCTTCTCCCTATTAGCCTTGCGATCCCGCTGACGTTTTACACAATAGTCAACCGTATGACCGTCGCGCTGACAGTACGAACAGTGGCGCTTAGGCTTTTCGGTGGTGGCCGCCACCACTGATGAGGACGCGCTAACATTAGCGGCCTTCTGGTCGACAGAGGCTACAGCGGGGACTGGCGCTCCGTCTTTCTCCTCCATCTTAGTTTTTATTTTAAGCATGAAGTCGTGCAACTTGTCAGCGGGCCGTAGGCTAGGGATAATGAACTTTTTCGAAACTGGCCCTTGATGACAGCCATGTATACAAAAAATTCCAAAAATTTGAGAACATTTGATAGAGACATATTCTCTCCCTTTGTCCAGCCACCAGCTTTCAAATATGAGCCCAGATCAGTAGGCAACCGATAGGCGTCTACTTGTCCGGCTAAAAACCCTTTACTCTCCACAGCTGAAATCAATTTGGTCACATAATACGGAAGGTCCAGTGAGAACAGCACAGCGCCGGGTGGCGGCGTCTCACTACCACGACACAAAAAACGTCCTGGCAAAGCAAAGCAAATTAATCAACGAACTATAAATGTCATGAGACGTTAACTAGAGATTAATTCGCGGCAAAAATAAATATAACAACAAAAAATACAACAAAGTAATCCCAGATTACATGGTCTTGCTAGATAACATAAAGTGCAACATTATATCCATGACGAACTGAAGTACCTCTTACCGACCGGTGCCAAAACCAGAGCTGACAGAACGTGACGGGAGAAAAAGAGTTATTTTAGCTAAGAAATACAGACAGTGGGGCGATGTCAAGTGGCGCAGTGATGGGACAGTGCCAGCACAGTGGAGAACTATGCCACACAGCCATAGATGTGACTCAGTGATTAACTAGGTAGCTCATCTGATTTGAATCCAATAGAAAATCTTTGGGCGAATTTAAAACGAAGATTGCGAAAGTTATCGGTACTACTCACCTCCGCACGGTTACCTCATCGATAACCCTCCTCCAGCCGGCGGTAAAGAGGGCATGGCAGAAAATTAATCCTGCCACACTGCAAAGCCTCGTCAGTTCCCTTCCCACCCGACTTGGTGAGTGCAGTGAGCTTAGGGGGATGCTTGCACACTGCCAGGACGTGGTAAGTGATCATATTCTAAATTTTTTAACTAATATTTGTGTGTTTAAGTCTGCGGCAAGTCGCGCCACTTTCACTTGCGCCGACTATTGTTGGCATAGTCGGACTCAACTAAACGTGCGGTTGTGGGCGGGTTCAGTGTACGGGAGCCCTTGTACAGCTTCGTCGCGCGTCTCCTAGCCATCGGTGTAGAAATTTTCTAATAAAAGTAAAACCATGGCAAATATGATCAGCCAGTATTTATACACATCTAATCTTAGTATTATAACGTATGAAAGAACAGTTAACTTATTATGGATATGAAATTGATGAGCATATAAAGAAACGTGGCATATATATTTTACAGTGTTGCTAAATATATGCTATATTTATTATTGAGTTTCCCTTACGTTTTGAGATGGGTAAGTAGTTTCACAATTATATTTAGATTATATCGTGAAGAAATGTACGTTAAAATAAGCTGACATAAGTATGAAAAAAAAATCAAATTCTTTGGCGGTAACACTCCCGGCCACCACCCAGACACTCCCGGCCACCAACCAGACACTCCCGGCATCCACACAGGTGGAGAGATTTTTTATTCGTATAATTTCCCACAATTTCTGTTTTATAACATAATACATCTGGTTGAATTTAAGGAAGAGAGAGAGAGAGAGAGAACCAACGTGGAGTTAAAAACGTGGCAACACTGTACTCCCGCTTATTCCCTAAAGACCTACGTCACAGCCGCACGTTTGGCTGAGCTGGACTATAGGTGTGCGTGTATGTACAGTACAGTATGTGTATATACGTATAAACGTGTAGATGTAACAGTGAAAATGAGTTATGCACCTGCTTATCCTCCCTCTTCTCACCTGCCGACATCACCTGACTCACCTCCAATCCAGTTAACTGGAATCCACTTAAAGCTCTCCTCCTCCTCCTCCTCCTCCTCTTCTTCCTCGTCCTCCTCCTCCTCTTCCTCCTCTTCTTACTCCTTTTCGTCTTCCTCCTCCTTCACCACCTCCTGTAATTTTGCCTATAACGTCTTTTCCCTCTCCTCCTTCCCTTCTTCCTGCTACTTTTACTCTTTTTCGTTCTCTTTCATCCCTAATATATAATTTTTCTCTTCGTCATTCACATTCCTCTTCTTTAGACATTTTCTTATATCTCTTCAACATACTCCTCTCCCCATTCTCTTCCACAGTATTTATCTTGCTCTCGATCCTTTTCACTCCTCCTCCGGCCTTGTCCTCCACCTCCTCCTATCACTATCTCCGCACACTCTTTCCCTCCTCAAGGCCTCGCATAACTGGCAGAGTAATCAGTTTTTCTCACCTGTCGGAGCCACCTGGGAAGCCGTGAGCAGCCAGATGTCAAGAGTCCACACCTATACACTCACACACCTTCACGCCCGCACACCTACACGCCCACAGACTTGCACGCCCACACACACACACACCAGGTCAGGTGCAACTTGAGTGTCCTTTTGTTGGAGTTCACATAAAATTTGATCCTCTTCACTATGCAGTTTCAAGTCGCAGTTTTTCTCTCTCTCTCTCTCTCTCTCTCTCTCTCTCTCTCTCTCTCTCTCTCTCTCTCTCTCTCTCTCTCTCTCTCTCTCTCTCTCTCTCTCTCTCTCTCTCTCTCTCTCTCTCTCTCTCTCTCTCTCTCTCTCTCTCTCTCTCTTCTTCCTTTCTTCTAATCTTTCTCTCTTCCCTCCTCACTTTCTTTTCCTCCTGAGTGCTTTTCAAGAAAGAGGAAGGGAGGGAGGGAAGGAGGATGAGCAGAAGGGGAAGAGGGAGAGAGAGGAAGAGAGAGGAGAGAAGGAAGGAGGAAGAGAGAGAGAGAGAGAGAGAGAGAGAGAGAGAGAGGAAGAGAGAGAGGAGTCAAACCAGGGGTGGGCTGCGTTTCTAGATATTACACACACACACACACACACACACACACACACACACACACACACACACACACACACACACACATATACACACACACACCTCCTCCTAAACCTCCTCCTCATTCTCCTTCTCCTTCTCCTCTTCCTCTTTCTTTTCCTCCTTTCCTTCTTCATATGCCCCATTTCCTATTTTTTACCTTTTTATTTTAATCTTCCATCTCCTCTCCGATTCCTTTCCCCTCCTTTCTCTTTTCCTCTTGCTCCTTCTCTTCCTCCTCCTCCTTCTCTTCCTCCTCCTCCTTCTCCTCTTCCTCATTCATCTGTTTCTCAAAGATTCATCGACATTTTAGGATTTTTTCCACGCTCCTTTTTTTTTCCCTTACGTCTCTCCTTTCCTTCCTTTGCTCCCTAAACTCATTGTGTGTTTTATTTTACCCTTTATTTATATTTTTAACTCGACCTTTGTCATGTTTTGTGGTTTGACTTCCCTGTATCTCACTCATTTTATATTCCTTCTCCTCCCTTCAGCCATCTCCTTGCAGTCCTTTTTTGCTCCTCCTCATCCTTTCCTTCCTTCTCTTCCCTCTCCCCTTCCCATTCCTTCACCCCTCCTCCTCTTCCTCTCCATCGCGGGAATATCACTCTCCGGCAGCTGCGGGGCATCGCTGACGTGGCCTGGCGGGGGAGCTCTTTCCTGCCCTGCCCGCGCGTTATTACTCCCCCTCGCCGCGACCATTCTTGCCCTTCACATGCTCGTGCTTCTCTATAATTACCACCACTACTATTATTACTACTACTTCTGCTACTGTTACTGCCCCTCTAACTGCTATTACTACGACTGTTCGAAAGGTTGTGTCCGAGATATGGGTACATTGGGTACAAATAAGTGCTGTTCATGACGTTATCGCGTGCCCTTAGCCTGCCACTACTGCTACTACTTCCCTGACTGCTATTACTACTACTACTGCTACTCAAAAGATCGTGGCCGAGACATGGGTACAAGTAAGTGCTGTTCATGACGTTATCGCGTGCCGAGGATCAGAATCACGCGTGGGATCCGTCAGTCGTTATTTAGGTTCCAACTCTCGACATGGGCGGCACTTAAGGAGCAGAAAAAGGCTTAAGAGGCGCTCCTATAATATTTAAGTGCCCAACACGCACTTCAGGTTCCCTCAGAGCCAGCCAGAGAGTACGGAGACACTGTAATGGCAAACACGGGTATCAGAGTTAGTGTGTTTATCGAGCAGGGAAGGTTTTGGGATCGTACTGGTTTGTGATGGATCACTGTGGTTCATGTTCCACACCCTCGCTGGCGGCATGGTTCTGGCGTGTGGTGTGGGCGTGTGGTGTGGGCGTGTGGCTCACTGGCTAGCTCTGCCTTTTTCTTTTATTTCGTGTTACTTTTTGTTTTCTTTTACTTCGTGTTTTTTGTCCTCTTTCACCTTTCTCTTTTGCTCTTTTTCTTCTCAGTTATAGTTCTTCCTTCAGTCCTTTTTCATAACTATTAGTCTCCTGCCATCTCGTCTTGCCTTTTTTCTTTTTTTTTTCATTACTTCGTGCTTTTTGTCCATTTTTCTAATTTTTTTTTTCTCTTATTGTTTTTTCCTCCAGTCCTTTGTCTGAACTTTTATTCTCCTTCCCTCCCATCGCAGTTTTGTTTTCCTTCCTTCTCTTCTTCACCTTCTTCAGCTTTCAACATTCATTACCTCTGCGTGCTAATAACTTTTCTAATATAACTTCTCTAAGCTAATCTCTCTTCTAACAGAGACACGCCAGTCCTCGTCGACAGACCGACTTGGTCGGCTAGATTTTGATCGCCGATAGAGTCGGTCTGTCGGCTCCCTGCTACGGGTCGCCTTTGGCAAAGGCCCGTGCTCCCTCGTGCAAGAGGGAGCAATCTCCCCCCCCCCCCTCTCTCTTTTAACAGTGTCTTTCGATAACATAAGTTAAACCCTTTATCACCTTCCTCTAACTGAATCTTCCCTATATACTGCCCCTTCATATTTGCTCTTTTCCCTATTCCCTTTCATCTCTTCGCCTCCCCCCTTTGTCTTAAGACACCAGACGCCGATAACAGGCTCAGTCATGCTGGTGAAAAAGTTATAGGTACTGGGCCTGTCAAGCTGTTCCAGGGACAACGGGTATGGCATCCTGGAGGCTGGGGTACAGGCGAGATCTTTGGAGGTAGAAACATCTTGGGTACATGCAGCCTTGTGTGGACCGAGGCTGGCAGAAAAGCTAACATCAAAAAGAACAACACAACTCTACGATTCCTACCACCACAACCACCATGGCTATTACTACAACATCTACTTCTGCACGACAGCAACCACTGTTACCGCTATAACCAATCCTTCCTTTCATCCTTTACCTCCGCACAGCAACGGTCCACCCTCAACCTTCCTGCCGCAGCCTTTAGAAGCACGGGACAGAACAGAACAGAGCCTCAAGTACTTACCCGGCCGAAGCAGCGTGTCTGTGTGGCGCCGAAACACTGCATCACGGAGGGAGAGAGGGAGGGAGGGAGAGCAGGTGTGAGGTGTGAGGCTGCCCCGTCTGTCTCCCCTCCACTAACCCCCTCAAGATGCTCTCCTCGTCCGCCGCTCGCTGCCTCTGTACGTGTGAGGAATGCTGTCATGAGGAGATTGGTAAATGGTTGACGGAGTAATTATATAACTAGGTAATTAACGAGCTAACTAATAAATGAATTAATAAATACATAAATAAGTGGATAAATAAGTATAATAATAATGACAAAAATAGTAAAGGCAACGCAAAAACAGACCAAAGGATAATATTGTTAAAAGGAAGATAGACCGATAAAGATAAATCTAGATATAGATGGATAAAAAAAAAATGTGAAAGAAAAAATAAGGAAAACAAAACTTAAATATTGGGGATAAAACGATCTTTACAACAACTCTAATAATTATAATAATAATAATAATAATAATAATAATAATAATAATAATAATAATAATAATAATAATAATAATAATAATAATAATAATAATAATAATAATAATAATAATAATAATAATAATAAACACGTGCCTTTTGACCCCGTGACCTCCACTGCCTCGCCTCGCGGAATTTATGACTGACCAAGCTGTGAAAAATGAGGCGATGGAAAGAAGGGAGGAATGAGGCGGAGGAGGAGGAGGAGGAGGAGAGGAAACGAAAGAGAGGAGAGAGGATGGGAGAGCAAGGCAGGGGCAGAGGGACGGAGAGAAGGAAGGGAGGAGAGAGGTGGAAGTTGATGGCTGGGGAAGGGGGAGGGGGGTGGAGGGGGAGAGATGGGGAAGGGAGGGAAGGGGAAGGAAAAGGAGGATGAAGAGCAATGTATCATTACTCTGAGGTGGCGGAGGAGGGAGGTGAGAAGCTGTTGTTGCTGTTGTTGTTATTATTGTAGTTGTTGTTTGAAGTAGTGTTAACGAAGATTTTTAGTCTTACGTCCATTCGTTTTCCTGCTAACTAAATAACAAAACACACTTGATATCTTTTCGTCTTATTTGGAGTCTCGTTGGCTGTTCTTAACCTAAAGCCCCATCGGAGCAGCTCTTCTTAACCTTCACGCGACACACGCAATCCTTCTGTGATTGATCTGATTCCAACGCCTTCCTAACACATGCTGTTATCAGGCTAAACTTAATTGTCTAAATCTCCTGTCAATCATGTCTAACTTTCTGCCGAACTTAACCCCCAACAACATGTACTTCAGCCTAATTTTCTTTCATCTCTCCTGCCAGCAACCCTTCAGCCAATATGGTGCAAAGTCTTACACTGTCAGGTCACCTTTTGGCTCTTGTCTGCCCAAATCTCCTGTAAATTCATTATTCTCCAATCAACTTGACTCTGACTCCCCCCTTCGTCTAATAACACTACTACCAATATAATGCCAAACTAAAAATCAACTTACACTGTCAGGTCAACTTTAATGAAGCTTTTATCAGCCCAAATCCCTTGGAATGTCATGTCCAAACTCCTACCAGCCTAAAATCCCATCAATTTGACTGGGACCATTTCTTAACCCAACTCTGTAACCCTCTCAACTATTCCAAACCTCTAAACTCCCGTCACCTCAAAATGAGACACATATTAACGTACTTCTTCCAGCCACATCACAACCTCCCAGCCACCACGTCAACCCACCACGTGAAACCACTGACAAGCCCACCAACCCTCTAACCATTCAACCACTCGTCACATCAAAATTAAACCCCTATCAAGTTACGCCTTCCAACCCCATCACCACCTCCTTGCCACCCCATCAACCCACCCATACTACTACTGCTACTACTACTACAACTACTTCCCATTGTGTTTGTACGTGCGTAGAAAAGTTGTACCGGTAGGATAATAGATAAAGAGTTGTAATTAAGAATGAAAAATGCAACAGTAACACAGTCTTGGGGCTCTCTCCTTACGCCTCACGCCCCTCACAGCCCCCCGCCGCCGCCGCCCCACCGCCACTCGTCAGGGTCAGCGAGTGGCACCCGCGAGACCAAGACCGCAGCGGCGGCCAGTAGCAGGGCGAGGCGGTTGTGCCGCCACGCCGCCCCCAGCCTCGCCAGGAAGCCGCGGCCGCCGCCACGCTCCTCTTTGCCTCCAGCATTGCCCCGCCCAGCCTCCTCCTCTGCGTCTTCTTCAAGAGTCTCCCATCCACTCTCATCCGAGTCTCCGGGAGTCTCCCGTTCACACTTCTCGGAGTCTCCGTCCTCAGACTCACATTCACTCTCCCTATCTGTGTCTTCAGCAGTGTCAAGTCCACTCTCCTCGCCTGAGTCACCTACACTCTCCTCTGTGCCTTCTTCGGGAGTTTTCCATGCACTCACATCTGAGTCTTCTTCGGGAGTTTTCCATGCACTCACATCTGAGTCTTCTTCGGGAGTTTCCCATGCACTCACATCTGAGTCTTCTTCGGGAGTTTCCCATGCACTCACATCTGAGTCTTCTTCGGGAGTTTCCCATG
>NC_066509.1:33782010-33797010 GCF_024679095.1 Eriocheir sinensis | reverse complement strand
GAAAGAATAAAGCATGAGGTAACTGAGAAAGATAAAGGAAAACAGTAACTTACCAGAATAAACAAAGGAAGGAAGAAGGAGAAGGAGGAAACGAAGGGATAAAATGATGAATAAAATGAAGGTATGAAGAATGATAATGATGAAAAGAGAGTAAGAGAAAAAAATAATCAAACTAAGAAGAATGAAGGAATGAGAGAGGAGACTGAGAAGAAAGGAATAAAACAGAAGGAAAGAAGGAATGCATGAAAAAGAATGAAAGATGATGGAATGAGCAAGATAAAAAGAGGAACAGAGAAAAAGAAGGAAGACTGATAAACACGAGAGAAGGAAAGAATTGAAGGAGCAACTGAGAAGAAAACTAAAAAAAAAATATGAGAACTGAATTAAAATAATTACGAAAATATATTATGAGCTAAAGAAATAGGAAGAACAGAAAGGAAGACATAGCATAGAGAGAAATATAGAAAGAAGAAAGACGAACAAAGGGAAATATAGAGAAAACAGATAATTGATAGAGGAATAAATGGAATAGAATAAACGTAGAAGGGAAAGAATAAGAAAAAAATGTAAGGAAGAGAATAAATATCAAGGGCGAAGAAAAGCAGAGCGAAGGAATGAAGAGTGGAAAGAAGAAAGGAATGAAGGGAAGGAGAGGAGAGGGAGAAAAGGTTAGGACAAGGAAGGAGAAAACATTATAGGAGGGAAATAAGATTCGTGATAAGTGAGATTTATCTTAATGAAAATGATAAAAAGAGATATATATATATATATATATATATATATATATATATATATATATATATATATATATATATATATATATATATATATATATATATATATATATATATATATATATATATATATATATATGAAGTTAAGAAAAAAAGATAGATTAAAGGAAAAGTATCAAAAGGAAAGTGAGAGATGAAAACTAATAAAAGAGAAAATAATAATAAAAAAAATTTCGAAACGGATGTAAAAGAAAATTTAAACATTTGAAAAGTGGGAAGGATGAAAATTAAAACTGCAGAACGAACAAAAAGAGGAAAATGTATAAAAAAATATATATATAAAAAGAAGTTTAGACATGAAGCACAAAAGAGAAGATGACACAAACAAACAAAAGAGAACTACTGAGAAAGCAAAGAGGTATTAAGCAACTCCCCGATAAATGAAGGGAATAAGCAACACGCGCGAGCAGCGAAGGGGAGCGAGAGGAAGTGAGCGGGAGAGGGTGACAGGACGCAGCGGGGAAGGGAGAACACGGAACACGAATACAAGGGCGGCGAGGGAGAGGGTGACAGGACGCAGCGGGGAAGGGAGAACACGGAACACGAATACAAGGGCGGCGAGGGAGAGGATGACAGGACGCAGCGGGTAAGGGAGAACACGGAACACGAATACAAGGGCGGCGAGGGAGAGGATGACAGGACGCAGCGGGGAAGGGAGAACACGGAACACGAATACAAGGGCGGCGAGGGAGAGGGTGACAGGACGCAGCGGGAAGGAGAACACGGAACACGAATACAAGGGCGGCGAGGAGAGGATGACAGGACGCAGCGGGAAGGAGAACACGGAACAAACACGAATACAATGGCGGCGAGGGAGAGGGTGACAGGACGCAGCGGGGAAGGGAGAACACGGAACACAATACAAGGGCGGCGAGGGAGAGTGTGACAGGACGCAGCGGGGAAGGGAGAACACGGAACACGAATACAAGGGCGGCGAGGGAGAGGGTGACAGGACGCAGCGGGGAAGGGAGAACACGGAACACGAATACAAGGGCGGCGAGGGAGAGGATGACAGGACGCAGCGGGGAAGGGAGAACACGGAACAAACGCGAATACAATGGCGGCGAGGGAGAGTGTGACAGGACGCAGCAGGGGAAGGGAGAACACGGAACACGAATACAAGGGACTGCGAGGGAGAGGGTGACAGGACGCAGCGGGGAAGGGAGAACACGGAACACGAATACAAGGGCGGCGAGGAGAGGTTGACAGGACGCAGCGGGGAAGGGAGAACACGGAACACGAATACAAGGGACTGCGAGGGAGAGGGTGACAGGACGCAGCGGGGAAGGGAGAACACGGAACACGAATACAAGGGCGGCGAGGGAGAGGGTGACAGGACGCCGCGGGAAGGAGAACACGGAACACGAATACAAGGGCGGCGAGGGAGAGGATGACAGGACGCAGCGGGAAGGAGAACACGGAACACGAATACAAGGGCGGCGAGGAGAGGTGACAGGACGCAGCGGGAAGGAGAACACGGAACACGAATACAAGGGCGGCGAGGGAGAGGGTGACAGGACGCAGCGGGGAAGGGAGAACATGGAACACGAATAAAAGAGAGGCGAGGGAGAGCAGGAGAACTGATCACTTTATTCTCTCTCTCTCTCTCTCTCTCTCTCTCTCTCTCTCTCTCTCTCTCTCTCTCTCTCTCTCTCTCTCTCTCTCTCTCTCTCTCTCTCTCTCTCTCTCTCGTTTATTCATTGGTCTGCATCTCAAATTCTTCTATTACCTCCTTCTTCTTCTTCTTCTCCTTCATCTTTTTCTTCTTTTTCTTCTTCTTCTTCTTCTTCTTCTTTTTTTCTTTTCCTTTTTCTTCTTCTTCTTCTTCTCCTCCTCCTCCTCCTCCTCCTCCTCCTCCTCCTCCTCCTCCTCATGGACGTACAAATCACGTGTGTTTGTGTGTGTGTGTGTGTGTGTGTGTGTTATTGTGTGTGTGTGTGTGTGTCTGTCTCACACACACACACACACACACACACACACACACACACACACACACACACACACACACACACACACACACACACACACACACACACACACACACACACACACACACACACACACACACACACACACACACACACAGTAATAGCAACAACAACAACAACAACAACAATGGGAAGTTTTCGAAAGTGGAGCAATTGTCTCTGAAATTTGACTTTGTAATGGAGGAGGAAATATCAGGAGGGAGGGAGGGATGAAAATAAGCAAAGGATATAATGAGGAAAGAGATGTGAATTTGAGAGAATAGGACTAAGAGGAGGAGGAGGCGGAGAGGAGGGAGAAGGTGAGCAGTAGTAATGATGGGAGGAAGAAGAGAGAAAATATTACCATAAAAAGGATAAAGGCCAGTCCACACAAGGAATCTTTGTATGAAAACAATGTATCCCAGACGTTTTTCAAGTGTTTCGGGAAGCAGTTGAGAAACAACTTGCATATATTCAGGAAATAATTGGGAAACATTGAGAGAGAATGGATGTGTGTAATTCACCACGGACTGATCAAGTGTTGGACTCGTAATCGCCATCAGTTACCCTCCCGACATGAGTAAGTGCTCTTTAGCACGTGTGTGTGTGTGTGTGTGTGTGTGTGTGTGTGTGTGTGTGTGTGTGTAATAATAATATAAAAATCAGACCACACACACCCCATGGTCCTGACTAGGTGGTCTGTCCTTAAACCTAAGTGATTCTACATTAATCAGATGACTCCAAAACGTTGATTTCAACACTAGTTAAATATTAAGTTGAAGAAAGTGACAGTCGAGCTTGTTTTTAAAGGAGTCAATCGTGTAACACTGGACCACTGAAGGTGGGAGCCTATTCCATTCATGCAATACATCGTTGGTGAAGAAAAATTTGGTGCAGTCTGAATTTACTTGTCTACATTTGAGTTTTACGCCATTGTTCCTCGTACGCAAAGTGTCATCGATCATAAACAGTGTTGGTCTGTCTACATTTGTGAAACCATTAAGTATTTTAAAACACTCGATCAGTTTTCCTCGGAAGCGCTGTTTCTCAAGAGAGAACATGTTAAGGGTGGAAAGTCTTTCTTCGTAGGATTTGTTGCGCAAGGAAGGGATCATTTTTGTTGCCCGACGCTGAACACCTTCCAATTTAGAAATGTCATTTGCATGGTGGGGAGACCAAAACTGTACCGCATATTCCAAGTGGGGTCTGACTAAACTATTGTTGAGTGGAAGTATAACATCTTTATTCTTGAATAAAAAGTTTCTTTTAATGTTCGCTTTATTTGCTGCATCGATGCATTGCTGTGAGAATTTGAGGATTGACGCAATTTTGACCCCCAGGTCCTTAACGAATTGAACGCTTTTTAATTTAACGCCGCGCACTTCGTAATCGAACTTTTTATTTCTTGTTCTAACTTGAAGGACCTTGCACCTGTGTACGTTAAAGGATATCTCCAATCTATCCGACCAAGCCTGACGGATTGCATGGCGGCGATAGAGAGAGATTAAGTGATGCTGGCAGGGGATTAAGCAAACGGAGGAAGCGAAGATGGAGGAGGGGGGAGGGATTAGGGGAGGAATGGGAAAGAAAGGAGTGAAGAGGGAGGGAGAAGGAATGGGTAGAGAGGGGAGAGAAAAAGGGGTGAAGTGGGTGAGGGAGGGAGGAGAGAATTAATGAATAGGAGGGAGGAAAGAGGTGAATGAAGTAAGTATGGAGTGGGGAAGAGAGGGAGAGAGAGAGAGAGGGAGAGGAGAGAAAGAATAAGGGAAGAGGAGGTTTGGTGATAGAGAGTAGGAAACGTGGGAAGAAAGAAAAGGACAAGGGAGAGAAGAAAAGGAGAACAGAAGAGAAAGGAGAGAAGAGGAATGGGGTACAAGAGAGAAAGAAATGGGAAGGGCAAAGAACTAAGGGGGAGAGAAGGACAGGAGAAAGGAGAGGGAGAAAGGAAGATAAAGGAAGAGTTGCAAGAGGGAGAAGGAGTTTGATCATAGAATAGGGAGGGTAAATTAAAGGGTGTACAGAAAGGCAAGAAGGAGAGAGAAAACGACATTGACAGAAAGGAAGGTGGGAGAGAGGATGAGAAGGTGTTCGGAAAGAGAGAAAGAGAATGGAGGGAAGATTGAGAGAGAAGTGGAGGGGATATATTTAAGAAGGAGGTAGAGTTTTGGAAGAAGAGAGAGAAACACCAACACAAACACACCCACACACCCACCCATCCCCCCCCCCCACACACACACACAAACGAGAGAGAGAGAGAGAGAGAGAGAGAGATTTACATAGAAAGTCAGACCACACAGACCCCATGGTCCAGACTTGGTGGTCTGTCCTTAAACCTAAGTGATTTTACATTAATCAGAAGGCTCTAAACGTTGCATTTCTACTCTAGTTGATATTAAGTTGAAGGAAGTGACGGTCGAGCTTATTTTTGAAGGAGTCAATCGTGTTACACTGGACCACTGATGGTGGAAGCTTATTCCATTCTCGCACTACAACGTTGGTGAAGAAAAATTTGGTGCAGTCTGAATTTACTTGTCTACATTTGAGTTTTACGCCATTGTTCCTCGTGCGCAAAGTGCCATCGATCATAAACAATGTTGATCTGTCTACTTTCGTGAAACCATTATGTATTTTAAAACATTCGATCAGTTTTCCTCGGAGGCGACGTTTCTCAAGAGAGAACATGTTAAGGGTAGAAAGCCTTTCTTCGTAGGATTTGTTGCGCAAGGAAGGGATCATTTTCGTTGCCCGACGCTGAACACCTTCTAATTTAGCAATATCCTTTGCATGGTGGGGAGACCAAAACTGTACCGCATATTCCAAGTGGGGTCTGACTAAACTATTGTAGAGCGGGAGTATTACATCTTTATTCTTGAATAAAAAGTTTCTTTCAATAAAGCCCAACATTCTGTTCGCTTTATTTGCTGCATCGATGCATTGCTGTGAGAATTTGAGGTTTGACGCGATTTTGATCCCCAAGTCCTTGACGCATTGAACGCTTTTGAGTTTAACGCCGTGCATTTCGTAATCTAACTTCTTATTCCTCGTTCCAACTTGTAGGACCTGGCACTTGCTTACGTTAAAGGGCATCTCCTATCTATCCGACCAAGCTGAAATTTTGTGCAAATCCTCTTGGAGGCTTTGCCTGTCTTCGTCAGTGAGAACCGATTTACCAATCTTTGTGTCGTCTGCAAATTTACTAATGCGATTATTGAGTCCAACATCCACGTCGTTGATGTAAATAATGAAGAGCACTGGGCCAAGAATCGAGCCCTGACGGACGCCACTAGTGACCGGCGCCCACTCTGAGATAAATCCATCAATCACTACTCTTTGTTGTCTGTTGCTCAACCAATTCGCGATCCATTGGTGTACTTGACCGTCAATACCTATTTGCTTTAATTTGTAAAGTAATTTATGATGTGGGACTTTATTAAACGCTTTCTGGAAATCAAGATAGACTACGTCCACTGATTTGGTTACGTCATAAACAGTGAAGAGGTCGTTATAAAAGATTAATAGGTTTGATAGGCAGGATATTTTGTTTCGGAAGCCATGTTGTGAGTCCCCAATTAATGAGTGGCTTTCAAGGTAACTCACAATTTTGTCTCTAATTATGCCCTCAAGTAGCTTACCTACAACCGAAGTTAGACTAATGGGCCAGTAATTACCTGGTACTTTTTTGTCTCCTTTCTTAAAAATCGGTGTCACGTTAGCCTTTTTCCAATCTGAAGGGACGATACCTTGTAGCAAGGACATATTGAATACGAGAGAGAGAGAGAGAGAGAGAGAGAGAGAGAGAGAGAGAGAGAGAGAGAGAGAGAGAGAGAGAGAGAGAGAGAGAGAGAGAGAGAGAGAGAGAGAGAGAGAGAGAGAGAGAGAGAGAGAGAGAGAGAGAGAGAGAGAGAGAGAGAGAGAGAGAGAGAGAGAATTATTATTGAATACACTGCTAAAGAACAACACTTACCTACACCATTCCTCGATTTGTCCACCGTGGTCCCTGTAATCATCGCTGCCGGTGGGTAATCCATCTCCTGTAAAGAAAGTATGGGAAGTATTATAGCCTATGATGATCATTAATAATACTGATAATAATAATAATAATAATAATAATAATAATAATAATAATAATAATAATAATAATAATAATAATAATAATAATAATAATAATAATAATGTTATTACTGATAAAATAAATTGACAGTAATGATAAAAATATGAACAAAATAAAAACGATAATAGTAAAAATCTGTTAGTACTACAGCTACGACTACGAATACAACAATGAACAGTGCAACAACAACTTCTACAAATATTTTTACTACGACTAGTACTGCTACTACGACTACTACTAGTGTTAATACTACTACTTCTGCTATTACTACTATTACTTCTTCTACTGCTGCTACTTCCTCTTCTACTACTGCTACTACTACTAAAATAACATCCGTAACAATAAGAACAATTACTACTGCTCGTACTACTAATATATACAAATAATAACAAAAACAATAAGAAGTAACACATTGAAAGCATCACACACACACACACACACACACACACACACACACACACACACACATAAGAACATAAAAACATAAGACCGTAAGGAGTCTGCAAGAGGCCGGTTGGCTTATACAAGGCAGCTCCTGTTCACTCAACCCCACCTTACCTCACCATCCATGGCCTTATCTAACCTTTTCTTGAATGTATCTATGGTATTGCCACCCACAACATGGCTCCCAAGCTTGTTCCATTCGTCCACCAATTCTTGCCTACTTCTTTGCTGAATCTGAATTTGTTTAACTTAAAACCATTGCCAAGCGTCCTACCTGGCTCTTTTACTCTCAAAATCTTATTGACATCCCCTTTATTAAAGCCCTTCATCCAATTATAGAGTTCGATCAAGTCTCCTCGCAACCTTCGCCTTTCTAGAGAGTGTAGATTTAAATGCTTCAGCCTGTCTTGATAAGGCAAGTTTCTCACCCCCTGAATCATCTTTGTCATCCTTCTCTGTACAGATTCTAACATCTTGATATCCATTCTATAGTAGGGGGACCAGAACTGAACTGCATAATCGAGATGAGGTCTAACTAGTGCTAAGTAAAGTTTGAGGATGACTTCAGCGCTCCTATTGCTTACGCTCCTTGAGATAAAACCCAGTACTCTGTTGGCCCGATTTATAGCCTAAATGCATTGAGCCCTAGGACGGAGGTCAGCGCTCACTAGGACTCCTAAGTCTCTCTCACGCCCAGACCTGCTTAGAGGAGTGTCATTTAAGGAGTAAATGTGTGAGGGGTTATTCCTACCTACACTCAAAATGCTACACTTCCCAACATTGAATTCCATCTGCCACTTCCCCGCCCAATCATATAGTCTGTCAAGCTCATCCTGGAGAACGGTAGCGTCCTTGTCTGATTGGATTACTCTACTGATCTTGGTATCATCTGCGAACTTGCTGACATCACTACTAACTCCTGTGTCCAAGTCATTGATGTAAATAATATAAAGCAGAGGACCCAGCCCCGACCCTTGAGGGACTCCACTCGTAACACTGCCCCATTCAGATTTTTTACCATTGATTTGCACTCTCTGCTTCCTTCCTACCACTAAGCCACGCCCTGATCCAGTTCAAAACTTACCCATCAATGCCGTGAGCCTGTAATTTTAGTAATAGCCGGTGGTGAGGGACTTTGTCGAACGTTTTCCTGAAATCTAGATATAATATGTCATAGTTTTCATCTCGGTCAACCGCCTCGAATACTTTAGTGTAGAAGGACAACAGGTTAGTAAGGCAAGACCTACCCTTTGTGAACCCATGCTGTGAATCATGAATTAAATTATGCTTTTCTAGATGGTCCCGAATGGTCCCGGCTATATCTGACTCCAACATTTTTCCTAAAACTGACGTTAAACTAATTGGGCGATAATTTGAGGTGGCTGACTTGTCTCCATTTTTTAAAATTGGCATCACATTAGCTACTTTCCATTCATTGAGCAAATACCCAGAATTTACCGATATCTTAAAGATATCTGTAAGAGGGCCACTGAGGACCTCCTTGCACTCTTTCAGCACCCGTGGGAAGACTTCGTCTGGGCCCGGTGATTTGTTTTTCTTCAACCTATCAATCTCATCCTGGACTACTTGCCTAGTGATGATCACATCCCTCAACTTGTCGTTCTCTTCGCCCTCATATACCTGAAATCTCTCCGGAATGGTTGTTAGATTTTCCTGCGTGAAAACTGAAAGGAAATAGTCATTCATCATTTGACTCATATCTTCTCCATTCCCAACGAGCTCACCTGTGTTTGCTTTCAACGGTCCAATTATGTCCCTTGTTTTCGTTCTGTACAATTTGAAGAAGCCCTTGGGATCGCTCTTGGCCTCGTTGGCGACCCTAATCTCGATTTCTTTTTGCTAGGTGGGTGTTCTTCTTCGCCGACCTGGCTAGCTCAACATACCTACCCCTGAGGTGGATTTCTCCGTTCTTTATTTTCCTAGAAATTCCTCTCTTCAAGCCTATCTCATGCTTGAGTCTGCGGGTCATCCATTTTGGGTCGTTATTTTCCTTCCTACGTGCTTGGTAAGGGATATGCTGTCTCTGACCCTCTACAATTACTCTAACTAAATTATTGTAGGTAATTTCTACAATGTTCCCCTGTCTTTCCGGTTCCAGCCCTGAGATCTGGCCCTCATCCAGCCCTAAGGTTTCCCAATTTACCTTCTCAAGGTGTCTTCTGAGCCCTTCATAATCAGCTCTTCTAAAGTCGGGCACCAACACAGGGTTGAGTTCATGGGTCACCGCCCAGTCTAATTTAAACCTAATTTCCTTGTGATCACTGCCACCTAATTCTCGCCCAACATCTAGCTCGATGATCATATTCTCGGTGTTAGTTAAGACCAAGTCTAGAATGTTGTTACCTCTGGTGGGCTCAGTCACTGTCTGCTTGAGAAAATTATCATGTATTACTTTCAGAAAATCCTCAGATTCTAGATCACCCACCACGCCTTCCCAGTCTATATTCCTATAGTTAAAATCCCCCATTATGCAGACATTTTTGCTCCTGCTCGCCCTGCCTACCTCTTGCAGTAATATATCAGCGTCCTTCCTGTTAAGGGTGGGTGGCCTGTAAAGATCCCCTATAATTAGTTTGTCTTTCCCTTAGTGGACGTCCACCCAAACTGATTCTGAGTCGCCATTTGTTTGAACAGAGTTGTTAGGGGAACATATAAGTGTGTCTTTAACATCCCCTTCTTCCCTTTCTATCTCTGTGAAACATCTGATAACCATCTATTTCATACTCCGACATGAAGTTTTTGTTTGCAGTATTCACCCATGTTTCCGTGATAGCTATAATGTCGATTTTCTCGGCAGATGCTTTCCCCCTCAGTAGATCTACCTTTTTCCTGAGACTCCTATTGTTGGTGTAATAAGCCGTTAGCCTATTCTTTCTTCACACACACACACACACACACACACACACACACATACACACACAAACACACACACTCTCTCTCTCTCACACACACACACACACACACACACACACACACACACACACACACATTTTTTTTTTTTTTTTTTACGTCTTGGCCTATTGCGCCGGTAGGCTTCTTCCCGGTGGATCCTGAGGGTCGGTCCAAGGCTTCTTTCCGGTGGGTCCTGATGGTCGGCCCAGCCCGTTCTGGCGCAGGCGAGTGTTTATAGTGGCGCCATCTTGCATTGGCTCATGCTGCCCTCCCGGAGCTCATCTTTAATCCTAGAATATAGAGTCTGGGTTGATAGGTGGTCTTCTGGACAGCATGTGGGTAGTTTTAAGCCACTCAGCGGCGGCTGAAGAATCCCAACTTGGTGGCACAGGTTGGGGCTTGAACTCGCGTCCTCCTGAACGCGGGGCCGTCTTGCTATCTGTTCAGCCACCGCCTACCCCTATTACACACACACACACACACACACACACACACACACACACACACACACACACACACACACACACACACACACAGAAACAAATAAACACACACGCACACATTTTTCTCCCCTTTCCTCCTCCCCCTTTGAGATAACTGAACTGATTAACTCTCACTTTTCCTCCATCTGTCAAAGCCTTCCCCCCTAGACCTTGCCTCCCTCCCCGCCTACCTACCCTCCCCGTCTAATCCTCCCGCCGTGGAAGTTTCAAGTTTTCCTATGAACTTGCTACCCCCCTTGCCTCCATCATAAATGCCTCCCTCACTCAGAGCAAATGCCCCACAGATTGGAAAACCTCATTCGTCACTCCCATCTCCAAAGTCATCAACCCCACCTCACTTAATGAACTAAGACCCATTGCTATCACTCCAATCCCGAGCCTGCTTTGTGAAGACTTTGTATTTAGCTGGGCATATGATACTATTCATAACAAAATTGATCAGAGGCAGTTCGGCAACGTTAGAGCCTCCTCCACAACACATTGCCTTAATAGTTTCCTTGATTTCATTATAAAAAACCTGGACACCAGAAAAAAACTTCCTCTGCCCTCGCCTTTATTGACTTTCGGAAATCCTTCGACCTGGTTGACCACACCACTGTCATCACCAAGGCCATAAACATCGGCCTGCCCTACCACCTGACATCCTGGCTGGCGGACTTCCTGACGCACCGGCACCAAGCTGTGCGTCATCAGGGCAGCACATCAACTCTCCAGCCCTCTCTGCTGGGGTGCCACAAGGGACGAGCATTGGGCCTCTTTGTTTCCTTATTGTGATCAACAATGCACTGTTAGACGCCCCTCATCGCTGGAAGTACGTGGATAATTCTACAGTGGGCATCTCCATCAACAACACAGCCCCTTACTACACGCACCTACAACACATTCTGGACCGACTGCAGAGCTGGACGCAAGATAACCACGTCACCATCAACACCAACAAGACGGTGGTGATGCATTTTCCAACCTCCACCACTGCCATCCCACCGCCAGCCCTGGAGGTTGACCCTCTCCAGCTGCAGGTGGTTGAATCCACCAAACTACTTGGAGTCACCCTGGACAGCAAGCTGAGCTGGGCCAAGCACGTCACCACCATTATCAGGGCGGCTTCCTACAAACTTTTCATGCTGAGGCGCATGAAGGCACCGGGAGTCCACCAAAGGACGCTCAAGGACCTGTACACCACCTTCATCCTCCCCAGACTTCTCTATGCCTCTCCTGCTTGGGCTTCCTCCATCAACAAGACCCAGCAACGCCAATTAGAGAGAGTGCAAAGGCGTGCTGGCAGACAGATTATGGGCAGTTCTTGCACTAACTACGAGCATGCACTCACCCAGCTGAATATGCCCGCCCTACAGGACCGATACCAGACAAACCTAACCAAATTCGACAAGTCCCTCCTCCACAACGACCGTCATAGAGATCTACTCCTGTTGGTGGTAGCGAGTGCTCTAAGTGCTAATCAGGTTCACGGAGAGAGAAAGTCATATCCGCCAGGGTTACTTTATTGGACAAAACATACACAGCTCATTACGACAAGGACAACACATAGGATAGGTGTTTGTTTGTGTATGCGTTTGTGTAAATGTTGTTTGTGTAGGTTAACATTTAAGTGTTGATGTATGTGTGGAACAATGTGTAACGGTGGACAACACAAGGACATAGACGGACAGTCAAAGATAAACGAGTACAAGAAAAGTTAAACATTGAAGACGCTACAAGACAGAGGGAGTAAAGGATCGACGATGAACATTTTACATGAAAACACTGATAATCTTAGTCTGTGTTTACAGCGCCCCATTTTCTTATGTCACTGAGGGGAAGGAGCACGGTATTCGAGCGGTGACTGCTACACTCCCACCCGCCCTCCCTCCCCCCACTAGAACCACAAGACACCACAATACTCTCGTCCCGGTCAAAACTCACACGGACAGATATCGGTTTTGTGCGATACCGACGCTTGTGAAGGTCATTAACACCTCCATGATCACATGACCCCTGCACCCCAACACACACACACACACACACACACACACACACACACACACACACACACACACATCACCCTTCCCCACTTCCCCCATTACTCACCACATGAAACTCATTGTATGGTATTTTTGTGTACTTTCAGCCTTAAGGCTGCCAACAAATGAATAAACCATTTATTATTATTATTATTATTATTATTATTATTATTATTATTATTATTATTATTATTATTATTATTATTATTATTATTATTATTATTATTATTTTTATTTACACACACACATACAAAAAAAAAACATTATTGACCTCCCTGTGAAACTGTACAAAGAATTCTTCACAGAGCTGTCAAAGCCACTCACCTCCATTTATAATACTTATTTCCGCCAGGGCATTAACTCCTCGGATTGGAAGACTTCATATATCTCCCCCCTCCCTAAAACCACCCACCCTACTCCCCTTAATGATCCCAGGCCCATATCCATTACTCCCATTCCCAGCCTCATATGTGAGAGCTTTGTGTTTGACTGGGCTTATGCTGATATTGCCCCTCACATTGATTCTCAACAGTTTGGCAACATCAAATCCACCCCAACCACACACCGCATTGTCAGCCTTCTGGAATTTGTTTATAAATCTCTCGAAAAGAGAAAAACTGCAGTCACTTTAACTTTCATTGACTTCACTAAGGCTTTTGATCTTGTCACCCACACCTTAATTATTGAAAAAGCAGTGAAGCTTGAAATGCACCAGAGCCTTGTGGAGTGACTGGCTACCTTCCTGTGTCAACGAAGCCAGGCCGTTCGGTACCGCTCCACCACCTCCCCTCCCCAGCCCATCATCTGCGGGGTACCACAGAGGACGAGAATGGGCCCATTTTGTTTTTTGATAATGATCAATGGAGCCCTGACTGACACAGCCCACCGCTGGAAGTACGTGGAATACTCCACTCCAAAACAACCCCCAGGTGGTGCAGACAGCCAAGCTCCTTGGCGTAGCCATTGACAACGAACTCAACTGGAAGGCTCATGTCACCACGGTCACCAGGGCTGCTACTTGCTGCCTCTTCCTTCTCAAGCGACTGAAATCTCTGGGCGTTCCTCCTTGTGGGCTTATTCATATCTATAAAGCCTTCATCCTCCCAAAGCTCACGTACGCCTCACCAGCCTGGTCATCCAATCTCACAGCAAAACAGAAAGAGCAGCTGGAGAGAGTGCAGAAGAGGGCATGCAGGACAATACTTGGCACTGTCTATACCACCTACGAGGAGGCACTTCAAGACCTGGGCCTGCCCAAGCTATGCAACCAATTTGTCATGACGCTTGAGAGGTTTGGACAGCGGCTCCTCGCCCACCGCACCCACCGCAACCTCCTCCCTTCCCCAGCCCTATACCACAAAGATCAATGAGGAAAGTCAACCGCGTAATCAACATAAGGCCTAGAGCAGAGATGGAAGAATAATATTATCCCCACCATAGTCAATATCATCAGCTCCCCCTCCCCATCGCAAACTTAGAAGGTTTGCCAGTTTGTACCTTAAAATACATAAGAACATAAGAACGTTGGAGTCTGCAAGAGGCCGGTAGGCCTATACAAGGCAGCTCCTTTGACCCTAAGCTCCCGTGTATCTAACCCCACCTAATATCGCTGTCCATGAATTTATCTAATCTATTTTTGAATGTGACAATTGTATTGGCACACCACATGACCGCTAAGCCTATTCCACTCATCCACAACCATGTTAGTAAACTAATTTTTGCCTATGTCCCTGTTGAATCTGAATTTATCCAGTTTAAACCCATTACTTCGTGTCCTACCCGGTTCTCTTACCAACAAAACCTTATGAATATCTCCCTTATTAAAGCCCTTCATCCATTTATAAACCTCGATCATGTCTCAACGCACCCTTCGCCTTTCTAGAGAATGCAAGTTTAACTGTTTGAGTCTCTCCTCGTATGGCAAGTTTCTCAACCCCTGAATCATCTTAGTCATCCTCCTCTGCACCGATTCTAACATTTTGATATCCATTCTATAGTAAGGTGACCAGAACTGAGCCGCATAGTCAAGATGAGGTCTAACTAATGCTAAATATAGTTTGAGGAAGACTGCGGGGCTTCTATTGCTTACGCTCCTTGAAATAAATCCCAGTACCCTATTTGCTCGATTTCTAGCTTGAATGCATTGTGCCCTTGGACGGAGATCAGAGCTCACTAAGACCCCTAAATCTCTCTCGCACCCAGACCTGCTTATGAGAGTGTCATTTAAGCAATAGTTGTGAGAGGGGT
>NC_066509.1:33752010-33777010 GCF_024679095.1 Eriocheir sinensis | reverse complement strand
GGATCACAGCCTCTCTCATACTTTGATACACTCACGGATACGCACACGCATTAATGATAGAGTCTACCTCTCATCCCCACTCCTGTACTCCCACACACCATGGATAGTTAATGATGGTTCGAGTCAGGTTGAGGGTCGGGGCTGATGCTGCTCAGTGTTTGTGTGGGTGTTGTTCAAAGGAGACTGCATGAACTATTAGCCAGCTTGATGAGGAGATGAAACCAACTAATAGGATGAATATCAGATTGGATACTATATTGGCCCATGAACATTTTTTCCTCTCTCTCTCTCTCTCTCTCTCTCTCTCTCTCTCTCTCACGCAGGGACCATTCTGGTGTCACGGGGGGCGCCAGTTCTAGGGGCCTCCTCTTTCACTGTCAATATTACACACTTGCTGACTTCATTGTCATTAGTTTGTCTGTTTTACGCAGCGTATATGAAATTATTCTTTCGAACACAGCCGAGGGTTCAAATTAGTTTCTGAAATACGATAAAAGGAATCTATGATGGAAAACGTTGGTGCTCCATATTCGACGCTCCTGCAGCTGTATATACACTAAAGCCACATGTAAAGCCACATCGCAACATGCTGGCAGCGGTGCCACAGGTGTCTTGTTAATAGTCCTTGTCTTGCCTGTTTACTACGTTTGGCCAAATTTTGCAGATTTACTGAGGCTGGCAGCGTGTCGAAGGAAAATATTTCAAGAGTCATGACTTTTGTTCGTGGGTGGCTCCATGTGGCTACAAAGTGCTGCTCACGACAGGCAGTTGTAATGCAGTAATGTCCTCTGTATTATCATGTATCTTGATTCATATCTCATTCAAAGTGGTGGCTGAGTCGACAGAGTTTATCGCGCTGCTTTCAGGAGGACGCGAGTTCAATCCCTGACCGGTGCCACTAAGTTGATTTTTTCAGCTGCCGCCGAGTGGCTTAAAACTACCCACATGCTGTCCAGAAGACCACCTATCAACCCGCTGGACCTAGATTCTAGGATTAAAGATGAGCCCGGAGGCAGATGAGCCAGTGCAAGATGGCGCCACTATAACACTCGCCTGCGCTAGAACGGCTGGCTGACCATCAGGCCCACTGAAGAAGTTTGGGCTGACCATCAGGTCTTCACTGGAAGAAGTTTTTCCACCGAAGTAATAGGGTCATGATGTAAAAAAAAAAACGTAATTGGAGTGCCTCTTGGACTTAAAGAAGTGTCACCGCAAGCTGGTAGGATATCACTGCTACCTCGTACTGGTGCCCTTGAGTTCTTCAGAGTAGAGTCGATCCGTAATGGGTCCTAAGACTGCTATCAGAATCGCTGCATATATTTGTTACTAAAAAAATATTTGAACACGTAAGCAAGGCTCTATGTAATATAGAAACATACAAAATACGTGACGGTAGTGTTTGAATCGATCATGTGAAGTCGACGGCCGTTAATGAAATTAGATAATCGTCCCTGGAGCACAGGTTCACTAGAGCTTCTTTAAGACACGCAGGGGATCTACAATACTAAAACAGGACTGAGTCGAAAAGAAATATGGGAAAATGAGTTCTTTCTACTCCAAATGTATTCGAGTCGTGGGTGATATTTCTGACGTTTAGTGTTGCACTTTGCTTCCCAGTTTAGATGTGATTCTCGCCTTTCTTCTCCCCAGAATTGTTTCAAAATTTCTCTGACTGGATGGCACGCGGCACTGTGTCCATGTTCGAACCTCTACGCCTCGCGAATCTTAAGCCACCCCCTCGCTGGGTACTTCAATCCGTCGTTAGTGAAGCGTGACTTTAATGGTTCGCACGTAGCCAGAGGATTTTTGGAGGACGTGATCTGTTTGGTCATAAAAAGCTGGTTAAATACGACTTTATGTTACTCCTCTCACTGGTACTAAGACGTTAATCTCACACACACACACACACACACACACACACACACACACAAAGGTAACATGTATATAGTCTATTATTTTGTAATATATCAAGTGTTCCCGAGTGACCCTTGCTAATACGTAATTATACACACTCCTCTGTCTCTTGCTCGCCTCATCGCTGCTTCCATTCCTGAACCACTCCGGAAAATATATTCATGAAGTCTTGAAATCAGAAACTGGAGACGAAGCGGCAACTGCGGTCCATGGTGAATACTGTTATGAAGAGAAAATTCGTTCAAAGACTTGATTATATTCCCACTGAGGCAAAAGTGAATTTTCTACATTTTCCCTCACTCCTGTATACCCTCCCTCATCCTGTAGTTCTCCTCTCCTCCTCTGCTCTTTCTCTTCCACTTTATAAGCGTTGTTCTGTCCCTCATTCTTCTCTTTCATCGAGTCAGAAAGGAGAAGGAGGAGGAGGAGGAGGAGGAGGACTTAGGGGGAGGGGGAGGGGGAGGGTGCGTAGGAGGGAAAGGAAGGGAGAAGGACACCAAATTGGGTTTATGATGCTGATTTTTCTTATATACGCAGAAGAGTGGCTGAGGGATGTGTGCCCTCCCGTGGCCAGCCTATGAATATTCGAGGCCGTCGTTTCATTAGGCGGAGTGGAGGAAAAAAAAGGCGAAGAAAGTAAAGCAGGGCGACAGCAATGAGGAAGTTGTTTGGTTGTTGTTGTTGTTGTTGTTGTTGTTGTTGTTGTTGTTGTTGTTGTTGTGTTGTTGTTGTTGTTGTTGTTGTTGTTTGCAATTTTATCATGTCACGTGTGTCGTTTTTATTGTTCGCAGTTCGTCGTGGATGAGATGGAATGGTGGTTTTGACAGTGTTATTATTATTATTATTATTATTATTATTATTATTATTATTATTATTATTATTATTATTATTATTATTATTATTATTATTATTATTATTATTATTATTATTATTATTATTATTATTATTATTATTATTATTATTATTATTATTATTATTATTATTATTATTATTATTATTATTATTATTATTATTATTATTCTTATTATTATTATTATTATTATCATTATTATTATTATTATTATTATTATTATTATTATTATTATTATTATTATTATTATTATTATTATTATTATTATTATTATTATTATTATTATTATAATTTATTATTGTTGTTATTAGTGGTAGTAGCAGTAGTAGTAGTAGTAGATGCTGTTGTTGCAGTAATTATTGAAGTGGTAGTAGGAGTAAAACAGTAGTAGCTGTGATAACACTAGAAGGGATTAGTAGGGATTATTAGGGATGAGGAGAAGGGCTTCGTAAAAATGACTGGAAATTAATACGAACGAGGGAAAAATAATACGTATCATTACATTCTCCACATTATTAATATCAACCTTTTTGCATACATGTATAATTGTATATATGTATATAATATATTATAAGGTCTAGAACTGCTATTAGATAACAAAATAATAAATGGTCGTTATGAAGACGCAGCCGCAGCATTAACCACCCAGCTCCACCCACTCACGTTTGGGATCCCTCTGGGTTGAATCGGGGAAGGCGGGCAGTGTGGCCGGAGGGTCATATACAGATGGGGGAAGTAGCTGGGCGTCGGCCGGCGTCTGGGTGGTGATGGTGGCGTTGGAGGCTGTGTCAGGATCCAGAAAACGAGGAAACAGAGGAGTGAGATATACAACTGTGTAAACACCTGACAGGACAAACACTAACAAAAAGGGTGACATATATATAAGTGTAAACATCTCAAGTACAAAAGAGGGGAAACAACGAGGGTAAAGGAAAACAGATACCCAGAGAGGAAAGGCAGGTATACAACTGTGTAGACATCTGACAGGACAAACACTAACAAAAAAAGTGACATATATAACAGTGTAAGCATCTCAAGTACCAAAGAGGGGAAACAACGAGGGTAAAGGAAAACAGATACCCAGACTCAGGTACAGAAAACAGATGCCCAGTGGGCGTGGTCAGAAAGTGTGAACAACCATTGAAAAAGACTCTGACCGTGACGTCAGTCGTGGCGACATGTTATGAGCCAATAATTTAACAGAAATATCACTGAGGGAGTGTCTTAAGACTGACTCACGAATAGCAGGAGAAGTAAAACAATACAACATAATGAGCGAGCAGATGGGTGTGACAGGAAGTATTGGCCATTGGTTATAGAAAATTAAGGGCGTGTCAAGGATGTAAGTCCGCCTAAAGCAAAGAAAAATGTGGCCTAGAAATCAGTGGTATGGGTAGATCGAGCTTGGTTCTCGCCTCAAGCAGACCTGCTACTCACTCAGCCGAGAATGGCTGTTGTGATCTTAATCGTGAGTAGAAATTCGAGAATCTAAGGAAACCGACTGTATTGTCCTGGAGATTATAATGTAGGAGATGTGAAGTAGGATTGTGAGTGGGACCAGGTTGTGATTATTTGTTTTGCGATGTAAAGCAAAGGTAACACCACTGGGTGTGGTAAAATTGGAATGTTTCCATGACCCCTTAGTAGATTATACTATAGGAATGTGTTATTAGGATTTTGTGAGAGAGAGTACATAATGATTGTGATGTAAGCAGAGAGATACAAACCACTGCTTGTGGAACGACGAGTGTTATTATTATTGGCAACAACTGAGCACATATTGTAGTATTATGTTTAAAGATATCGTTTTGTCATATATTGCATCATTGCTGAATATGCCAGTGTTATGATCTCGTCTGAGCATAGGTGCATAAAGGCAATTACTTTCATTTAATTTTAAATAAATGTATATTTACTTTTTCCCTTGTTTATCCCCAACACCAGTCTCAATAACAACTTAAGCCGGATCACGCTACCAGGGATACAGAGACGGTGAGATCTTTTATGCGATGGTGTGGTGATAAAAGTTGATTTAATACAAGAAAGAAGAGGTCTAAAACTGGCAGCAGCAGTATAGGGATAAATAGGGACATGTACTTCTGATGCTTTTGTTTAATTTACTCTGACGAAAGCGCCTCTTATTTTCATTAAACTTTGCTCGTTTTGAAATTGGCGGAAATAATGGTGACGATTTAATTATATAATTAATGGTTCTTCCGGAGGACCATGGACTTTGACGATATGGTATGGAAACTCTGACATACACTGTTGTTCTGTAGTGCAATGGGTAGCACGCGACTCAACCGAATTCATGAGTTGCTTTCCCGGGCGGAGTGGAGGGATGGGCAGTCTCTCACCCGCGCCGCGATCCATTCATCAGTGAGAGGGTGTCAGGTGACGAGCAGCAGCGTCCCGCCTCCAGGTTTGTTTGTTTTAGGTTATTTTGGGATGAGAGGGAACACGAGGGCTCTACGCCTCACCGAGAATTGGGGAGTGTGCCGCGTGGGCATGCAGCCATAGAGTGACTTTAAAGGCTAACCCGCGTCCCCAGGTAGAGGTGTAGAAGTATGATCTAGAAAATGTGAAATACTAAGAAAGAAAGTGTAGTATGGATAAAAAGTCATGAATAAAATAAAAAAACATGGACAATAGTGTAGTATTAAGATAAATGTGTGAAGTAAAGAGAATCAGAGAAGAGGAGGCCAGAGTAGTACCCCTGATTTATCTGCTACAAATAACATTAAATAACAAATGAAAATAAATAAATAAATAAATAAATAAAATATGCACACTTACTAGTGGAAAAACAGAGAAAATGAAGAAAGAACAAAACAGGGTGTACTAATATAATAGATGGAAAGGCTATAACGAAGAAGAAGGAGTAGCCTTTAATATATAATAAGATGAAAGAGGCTATAACGAACAAAGGATGAAGCCTTTAATATAATAAGATGAAGGCTATAACGACGAGGGTAACCTTTAATATAATAAGATAGAGGCTATACTTGAACAAGGGAGTAACTTCTTTAATATAATAAGATGAAGGCTATAACGAACAAGAGTAACCTTTAATATAATAAGATGAAGGCTATAACGAACAAGGGGAGTAACCTTTAATATAATAAGATGAGGCTATAACGAATAAGGAGTAACCTTTAATATAATAAGATGAAGGCTATAACGAACAAGGAAGTAACCTTTAATATAATAAGATAGAAGGCTATAACGAACAAAGGGGAGTAACCGCCTCACAAATAAGGAAAAGAGGCTATAACGAGACAAGGTGACATAAAAATAATGAAAGAGGCTATAATTAACATGACTCAGAAGTAACTTTGGTAGGCAGATCCCTTTTTCTCATGATACCCACATGTAAAAGTGGCAGCCTCCTAGAAACAAGGCGATGTGTGAGTTTTTAACGGATGAATTTATTAAAGAATTAGGGCTCATGATAAATAACTGAAGCAGGAAACCCATGAATATTGTCTCTGTGCAAAGATACCATATTGAAAATGACGGTAAAGACAAGTTAATATGGAAGGAAAAATAGTTTCCAAGACTTATTGATAACACGATGTAGATTTGCGACTCATATTATGTTGTTGAGTACTGATTTGTCGTGTAGCACGAGATTATTTTGAAAACATTACAACTAAATGAGGAACAAAGAACGAAGCTTAAAACTGATAATAGAGGCGAAACCACTTCTAGTGTACTGGAGCCTGTACCTACAGAGTGAAGATCTTAGCTAAATGTAGATGAAATGAAAGGTCTCACTGAAATAAGGCCGTACGTTTAAACATGGAGCAACTGCAACTGCACATGCATCTGTTGCAGGTTACAACGCTAGTGACGCAACTACAGGCAAGTGAAACTTATTTGGGCCTTGTGTTAGTACTCCCTCAGGCTAGAGTCTTGTGCTCTAAGGGGTAGTTAAGTTAACCCCTTCATCTGACAATCAAAGATCTTATGTCACTGTACCCATGTTGAATATTGAAGTGGGTGTAAGGATAGATGATATTAATACAACGTTAGGATTCCCACACAGCAAGCCTGTCACTCATGAGCTATACGCTGATCTACCACAAGTATCTAGTGTACAGACCGCTGGCCTGGCTAAAACAGACTTGAAGCCCGCAGGCTTGAAGTAAGGGAAGAAAAGCCTATCAAATTGACGCTAAATTCCCCAGTGGAAGAGAGAGAGAATTAGGTTTGAAGTCCTTAATAGATAAATATATATTGGTGTTTTCCACAGAACAGAACACATTAACAGCAACGCTCTATTTTTTAAGCACCATCAAAGCAAAACACTGATGAAGTAGTGTACAGGCGTTCATATAACATTCCTATCAGTTATCAAGACAGAGAGTAAAATGAACAGCTTATATCGCTCTAGCAACAGTGTGATTCTATTCTTCGCGATCAATTCTATAATGCCCCACTCTATCCCAGTGCCAAAAAAAGATGGAGGACTACGACTTTGTCTGGACTTCCGGGCACTAATAAGACACCATGAATGACTGGTACCCACTCTGTAATATAACTACCATACTCAATCAATTGGGAGATAGTAAGTTTTTTTCATGCCTAGAACTTGAAACAGGGTTATCAAATCCCCCTAGATGAAATGCTAGTAGAGAGAAGAGGGCATTTTCTTCTCCAGCAGGACATTGGAATTTACTTCCTCCCTTTACCTTAAAACAGCCCTCTGTCCTGCTTCCAGAAAAATAATAAACACTAATCTTACAGGACTCATTAGGTAACAAGGTTCAGTGTGTACCTTGATGACATAATTATCCTGGGCGATACATTTTCTAATCACGTAGATAACTTAGAACAAATTCTGGATCGCTTAAAGGAAGCCAAACTGACTTATTAAGATGGAGAAGTGTAACTTTTTTTTAAGGACAAGATGGAGAAGTGTAACTTTTTTTTAAGGACAAAGTAGATTACCTGGGCCATGTCATCAGCTCAGAGGGAATACGACCTCAATCTGGCAAGCTGGAGGCTATACAAAACATCCCGGCCCCCCAAACTGTTCATGATTTACAGTCATTTCTTGAATTGACTAATTATTATCGCAAATTTATTGCAAATTATTCACAAATTGTTGCTCCTCTTCTAAAGATTTACAAAGGGAAGAAAGGTACACTCAAGAAAAAAGATAAAACTCCACTCATATGGACAGATGAAGCAAAAGTTACTTTCTCAACCGTTAAGGATAGAAGGCTTGGTAGTCACTCTAAAAAAAATTCCTAACTTAACAAACCTTTCGTATTCACTATTAATGTGTCCTACTACAGTACTGGTGGAGTATTGCAGCAACAGGATAATGATGATAAACTAAGACCTGTATCTTTTTTTAGTGAGAAATTGAACGCGGCAGAACAGCGGTACACAGCTGGAATGAGGTTTAACTGTACCCAGGGCTGTAATAAACCGTTTATTAGAATACTGTTACCTTATTGAGATCCATACGGATTCTGGTGACTCAGTCTGGTTGTTACAGGTGGCTAGTCCCAACGGCAGGATAGCTAGATGGCAGACTCTCATGAGTGAGTATGATCTCACAGTCAATAATTTGCCTGGCAAAGAAAATATAGTAGCAGATTTTTTTATCAAGGATGAAGGCTCACAGGACAATAAGATTGAATTAGAAGGACCCGCGCGATGATGTTTGTGGATGGGGAACAACAAAAACCGTGGAACACGTGGATAATGAGGGGCAAGGTATCACACTAGTGTAGAAAAGAAATATGCCGAAAAGATGAGAAGCAAAAATGTGTATGATATAGAGGGTCTAACTGGGGAGTGCTGGCCACACACTTGACTGGAGTATCTAGAAGATTAGTGAGCTGCATGATACAGCCAGCATAAAAGTATGGTAAAGAAGGAAGCCCCATAACGAGATTTTCGATAGAGACCAGAGAAAAAGGGTATAATGTGAAGATGCCGCCCCTGTTAGAGGTACAGGTGAAAGTGTTATATTGTGTTGAAGACGCCCCTGTTAGAGGTACAGGTGGAAAGTGGGGTTATATTATGTTGAAGATGGGCATACGTGAGATGCCGCCCTGTCGAGTTGCAGGTGGAAAAATAATGTGTTTTATGAACTGTACGGAAGCCAATAAGGTAGGTTTCACTTCAAAGTATTTAAGGCGATAACTCTGGCTCATTCGTCGCCAATTGCAGGGCACGGAGGAACCAAAGCATGTTATCTCGGTAGAAAGTCGAGCTGGCCTGGAATGAAACGGAATGTAGAAATGCAAGGAAGTGCCGGTAGTCGTTTTGTATGAGTTGGGAACTGCACCTGCTCCTTGGCGGCATTTATCCAGACGTCACTGCCCTTTTGAGAGAATACAGACCCAGGTCCCATGGGTGTACGTAAATGGGGTCTGATACGTAATGACCATAATTGATGTTTTACAAGGTATTTGATTCAGCACTTACGGAGGCAAGGGAAGCCCAAGAAGTAGCAAGGGCGTTGTACGTGAATGTGGTTTCAGTACACGGTGTCTTCAGACAGTTGTTACAGATCAAGGTTCAGAGTTTGTTAATTCGGTGATGCAGGAGATAACTCTTCATGCGACACGCGAAAATAACGGCTTACCATCCAAGTGCAAATGGAATAATAGAGCGCGCAAATTATACCATCGTTAACATTTTAAGGACAATGGTTTTAGGAAATGTGTCCATTTGGGTTATAATGTTACCTGCAGCCACCCTGGCCTATAATACTGCGTATCATCGCACCATAAAGGAGTCACCTTTTTATCTCATGTACTTACGGGATCCTCGTATGCCCTACACTATGTTAGAAAAAACTCAGTAGCCCTGGTATGATATTGACTCCTATAAAGAGGAAATGGCTGCAGTTGCAAAGAAAGTTTATGATAGATGCCAGGTTTACACTGAAGAAAGTAGAAAAGAAATGGAAAAGTACTACAAACCTACGAAACTCAAAACTATCAGCGTTGGCGACAGTGTGTTCCTCAAACATACACCAAAAAGAAAAGAAAAGAAAAAGTTGCAACCTATTTTTGAGGGATCCCATAGGGTAATAAATAAGATCAGTGATGTAGTGGTAAAAATTAGGAACCTCAGGACTAGTAAGGTTTCAACGGTCCCCACATATAGAATAAAAGGCCTTCATGAAGACTGCATCGATGTGCAGCAATGTCCAACGGTTAGGCGAGCACACCCTTTAAATCCACAAACAGACACTGATCTATTTTTTCCATTGCTCAACCCTGAAATCGCTGAGAAAAATTATACCAAAGAATTAATGTCTCGTAACGGAGAATTGACTACTACTTATGAAACTGAAACTAATGTTCGTTCTCCAGCAGCCCAAACAGCTGATGCACAGGCTATACAGTACCTGATACGACCCCCTCCCAGGTTACTCCCAGCTTTTTAGAACCACCTCAGCATAGATATAGCTTTCGCTCTTCCTCGACGGTATAGGACTTGCCTAATGTTATGTCAAAGCCAATAGAATATGGGAAAGGATAGTGGCTCACGATGAAAGACACGCTATTTAAACGCTAATATAACGTAATTATCCGCAGATTTGTTTGGCTTCATCGGTGCACTGCTCGATCCCAACACAAGAATCACCGATACGTGCTGGCTTGAGTTTCACACCAACATACCGTCTAGTCCTCACAGGCAGAGACTATGTAGTACCTTTTATCCTCAGAGAAGATGTTTTAGCTCCATTATATAAAGCACTTAATTTGACTGCTTCTCTAGCTTGGAATGTTGTTCAAATGTCACCTGAGTATATCCAATTATAAAATCAATAAAGCACACACTTTTTAATTTTGAAAATGAATTCAGTTCATTGTTATATAATCTTAAAAAATCCTACGCTATGTGTTGACTACTGATCCGAACAAACTGCATATTTCAGTGAATTATAGACTGAAGCGGGGAATGATTAACTTCCTAGGATCCTTGTCTAATATCTAATTTGGTACCGCGACCCAGGCTCAAGTTGATGCTATTCATGGAAAAATTGGAGAACTAGAATCACTGACTGAACAAGAATGTATCATGTTAAACGTTCATTCGACTGCATTAAATGTCACGTTACGAAATATGCATACCATGCAGTCTGCTCTGAATAGACTATCTTCTGCTGTAAACATATCGAACCAGGTTGTACGTTACATTTTTATACAGACCTTGGCATTAGAGAGTGAGGAAAAGCTCCTCCAAGCATTGCTCGATTTAGAGTTAGCATTAGGACACCGAAGTACGGGTATTCTAGATTTAAATTTGTGTCTGCAGGCTCTCCTGCAAACATATATAACTCCAACCATTATGTCAGACGAACAACTGTGGAGTACATTAAAGGAAGCCTCAGTTCGGCCTCCAAGTCTTTTGTTCCCTGCAGTTCCTGATTGTTTAGCTCTATATAGGGATATGATAACTGTGTCCTCCAGGACAACGGCTTTGCACGATTCTCGTAATTTCTATTTCACCAAACCTTTACGAGGAGATCCGCCTGACACCTTTGATGTCTTTCGAATCGACTCCCTTCCATTTTCTGTACAGAATAGCACTTACTTTATTATGTATAGTGTTGATTCAAGATATATTGCTTTCAGTGAGAATAGGAAAATATATATTCTGCTTTCTAGTATAGAACACTGTAACAAGAATAACCATATGTTAGTTTGTCCTCCCACAGGCCCCGTCTATGAGGCTAGTCACGCAGCCTCTTGTGAATCGGCTGCTTTCTTGAATCATGAGTCAGTGATCAACCTCCGACACACAAAATAGTCTTGTAAACATTTCCCCCTATGTTTATAAAAGGTCCTAGCTACTGGACCTATTCACTTGCCTCCCCCATCACTCTGACACTCACAGGCCCTACCAATCCTGTAAACAAACATAACGTCAGCCTGACGGGTAGTGGGATATTGACGCTTCGGCAAGGTTGCAGTGCCCACAGCCCATCCCTGACACTTCCTGGACAAGAAGCAGTTGTGGAGGGGCCCCCCATCAAGGTCTCTCTCCCCCCTCTCCCTCTCCACCTCCCTCCACTCCCAAAGGTTCTTACAGGCCATCTTAACTGGTCCGTTTTTGCCTGACCTTCCATCTCTTCGCAGTGCTGAGTCCATCCCCCTACAGGAGCTAACAGCTGGCTTGCAGCCCCTAAATTTTGTGGTCGAGCCGGATCAGCCTTTACAACCCAAAATCCATTGGTGGATTGTCTTCGCCATTGTCGTGATCCTGGTTCTTCTGCTGGTGACGTATGCCGTGGGGTATTCCAATGTCCTGCGCTACGCACGACGCCGCCTACTTCCAGACTCGAGCCAACTGCAAACATTGAAAAGCGTATCTTCTCAACCAACACCTGTGAGATCTCAGGGGTGAGATCTTCCGGATAGGGAAGTATGTCGGGACCCAGAAGACGAACAAACAGAGGAATGACCATAACAGCACAGGCGTAAACATCTGACAGGACAAACACTAACAAGGAGGGTAACAGATATACAACAGTGTAAACACCTGATAGGACAAACACTAACAGGGAGGGTAACGGAAAACAGATACTCAGTAGGCGGGGTCAGAAAGTGTGGATGACCATTCAGAAGACTCTGAACATGTGACATGCTATAAGCGAATAACTGAACAGAGAAGTCACTGTGGGAGTGTCTTAAGAGTAAATCACGAATAGCAGGAGTAAACAATACAACATAATGAGCGAGCCAATGGTTGTTGACAGGGAGTATTGGCTACTGGTTATGTAGAAAATTAAGGCGTGTCAAGGATGTAGTTCCGCCTCGAGCAAAGAAAAATGTGACCTAGAAATCAGTGGTATGGGCAGACCGAGCCTTGCTCTCGCTTCAAGCAGACCTGCTCTACTCACTCAGCTGAGAATGGCTGTTGTGATCTTAATCGTGAGTAGAAATTCGAGAATCTAAGGGAAACCGACTGTATTGTCCTGGAGATTATAATGTAGGAGATCTGTAGTAGGATTGTGAGTGGGACAGGATTGTGATTATTTTATTGCGATGTAACGCAAAGGTAGAAACCACTGGGTGTGGTACAATTTGGTGCTTCCGTGAATTGTAGTAGATTATACTATAGGAATATGTTATTAGGATTTGTGAGGATAGTACTTAATTATTGTGATGTAAGCAGAGAGATACAAACCACTGATTGTGGAATGACGAGTGTTGTCATTATTGGCAACAATTGAGGACATATTGTAGTATTATGTTTAAGACATGTCGTTTGTCATATGTTGTATCCATTGCTGAATATGCCAGAGTGTTATGATCGTCTGAGCATAGAATATTGCATAGATATTTTCATTTCATTTCATTTCATTTAAAAAATTTTTTTTTCTTTTTCCCTTGTTTATCCCCGAACACCAGTCTCCAATAACAACTTAAGCCGGATTACGCTACCAGGGATACGAGACGGTGAGATCATTTATGGAGTAACTAATGAGTGATAAAGGAGTTGTTTTAATACAAGTTGATGCAAATAAAATAAAATATAAAGATTGAATACAAGAAAAGGAGGGTCCAAAACAGTCCCCGTCGAGGGGGAGTCACCTTGTCGTGGTGACAGGCTTGAAGCGAGGTCGGCGGCACCGCCTACCGTGATGGCTTGCCTACCTCAACAGGGTTCGATGTCCGCTGACCTCGTGGACCAAGTGCTCCCCCCCTCATCACCGGTAGAGGAGGCGTACTGGTGATGTTGCCTGCGCCCGCCCTTTTACCACCTAGGGCAGGGCTAGTGTCTCCCCACGTGTTTGCCGTGCGTGGCTTCCCGTACACTCCCTGTGCCCTCTCATCTGGGAGTTGAGCCCCCGCGGGGCAGGGTGTAGTTCCCCTCGGTGGGCAACAAGCTCCTTTTGGTGGGAGGGTTGGGGTAAGACGGGTGGTTCAGTGTGGCCCCACTGAATCAATCGGCTGGTCATGCGTTGGCTAGGGTCAAGCGGTCACTGCCGGGTGGGCGATCGCAACGGTCCCGCGGCCGCCGTTAAACGCCTGGCAGTGGCTGCGTATACTTCCCCATTACCCCTGGGGCTGTTGGGTGCGGTCTGGCCCCAACATCCAGCCTCCCCTTGTTGGGCTCCGTGGTGGGTGGGGGTGTGGGGAAGTGAATTAAATATTTAATGTATGTATACAAATACACTGCCCCGGCCTGCCTCTCTTCCTGACGTCCGCCCGTCCCAGGAAACTCCCAGACGGTCCTCTCTCATCGCCACCTTGGAGCCTTTCACGCCTCCTGGTGGTGCCTCTGGAAAGTCTCTACCTCCGAGAGCAGGGGTTCCCAACCTTGTTGTTCCTCTGTACCCCTTGGTCATTTTTATAGGTTCCCGTGTACCCCTAAAAAAAAAGGATAAAAACAAACGAAATTGTAATATTTTGATATTATTTTTTAATGAAATACTTATGTGTAGACTGATTATGTAATTCAAATAATAGTTTTGCTTACTAAAATGAGTGCAAATGTACCACTGGGGGTACGTGTACCCCAGGTTGGGAACCCCTGCCCTAGAGGGTCTGCCCAAGACAAGTCCGTGAGACAGAAATGTCCACGGAATAGTTTACGTAAACCTGGGATCTCCCCAGTCTCCCAAATAGAAGTTATACGTGGTATATATGAGGCTGTTTCATTTGAGAAATATATAGTAGTCAAGTCTGTGGATGGCTGCTCGATAAACGACCTCGACATTTTTTAAGTACACCGTTCCCTGGTCAAGGCTTGCGGCCGTGAGCCCAAGATCATGCCGCAAGGGGACGGGAGCTTGCTGGTTGAAGTATCGTCACTTGAGAAGAGCTCAAAGCTCCGCGCGCTTACTTCTGTTCCGGGTCCATCAGTGTCCTGTTCTCCCCATACCACCATGAACCAATCTCGAGGTGTTATCTTTTCACGGGACCTTCTCTGCTACTCAGAAGAAAGGTTTGTGATGTTTTGCCTGACATACTAATCTCTTTACTCGCCGCCTGGCTTCATGATAGTCTGTTTTCGGGCGTGCTTTGCTCTTTCTTTACCTTGTAAGACAGTTTTCTCTCCTTAACCGAATGCTTAATTTCGCTATTAAACCAAGGTGGACTTTTATTAGTGTTACTTCCCTTCTCGCACAATAGGACAAATGTGTTCTGCTGAGTGAGTAAATGATTTTTAATGTTTAGCCAGGCTTCCTCTACGTTGCCATCATCTGATAATTGTATTTCTGTTAGTTTTTGTCGGGATTCTACGAGATTTGCTCTTTTGAAATTGGGCACCTTTACTTTATTTTCAGTCACTGTTGTTTGAGTTCCAATGTCGACGCGCACTAATTTATGATCTCAAGAACCGAGATGTTCTCCTACCGTAACATTACTGACTAGGTTATCTTGGGTCTCTACAGCAAGGTCTAGTATGTTATTTTGTCGAGTTGGTTCAGTAACCATTTGGCTTAGGTAATTTTCTTCTAAAAATTCTATCATTCTATGTGGCTCGCCTTCTGTACCCGACAGTGTCGCCCAGTCAATATGGGGGAGATTAAAGTCTCCTAATATCAGTGAGTCGTTCTTATTTAGTGACTCACTTAAAACTGTATATTTCAACATCATCTTCTAGTGATTGCCCCGGAAGCCTGTAGGTGACGGATATATTTAGATTAGTTTTTACAATGTTTACTCGCACGCAAAAATGTTAAACGTTAATGTCTCTTGGTGTTCTGTCAGTGGGTTACAAATAGCTTTTGACGTAAAGGGCGACGCTACCTACCACCTCTACGGTTAACACAATCTGTGTTGAAGAGTCTGTACCCATCTATGTTGTATTTTGAACTTAAGTCAATATTTGTGGTGTCGATAAATGTTTCAGTTATAGCAATTACGTCAAAATTTTCTGTTGAAACAAAACATCTCAGTTCATCAAACTTGTTACTTAGGCTACTCACATTGAAAGTTAAGACTTTTATATTATCTTGAGGTTTAGTAATAGAGGTGGTGTTACTTGCGGGTTCACCGTTTCACGGTTGTTGTGTTGCATGCCGTCTATTTACACGGGCGGGGTGGAGGGACGTGGCCAAGAGCAGATTTTTGTTCGGGTGTCACGTACTGCGTCATTAAATAGCCTTCCAAATCTGGCTGCCCCGACGGGGGACAGGTGTAGTCCGTCCCTATGGAAGAGCTCACCCTGGCCGTAGAAATTGTCCCAGGCGTTAAAGAACTCGACGTCAAACTCCTTGCAGAGAGGCAGTAAGCGGCTGTTGAGGCTGAAGGCCCTGCTGAAGAAGTCACTCTCCGCCAACATCCGTGGTAGAATTCCTGATATCACAATGTTTGGGGATTTAGACTTGTACTGCTGGAAAAGTCTACGGTACTTGTCCAGCAGTTCCTCAGACCGGGTCGTGGTGACGTCGTTCGTACCTGTGTGGAGAACAAAAAGTCATTAGAAGCCTCAGCGGAGACCTCGTCCAGGCCAGCTGTGATGTCGTCAACTCCAGCTCCAGGATAATAGTTGCGCCTACGACGGAGGACTCTTCCACAGAATTCAACCACTTGATGGCGCAACAGAGTCCCCAACCAGGAAAGTGCTCTGCTCCTCGTCCTCCTCTTCCAGTATGGCAAATCTGTTGAATCAATTAGTAGGGTAAATTGCGCTGGAGAGAGAGAGAGAGAGAGAGAGAGAGAGAGAGAGAGAGAGAGAGAGAGAGAGAGAGAGAGATTGTAATTAACAAATGAGAGATTTGAATAATAAGTGTGTGTGTATGTGTGTGTGTGTGTGTCATCATCAGCTTCACTTTCTCTATCAAATCGGCTAAAAAAATAGAGAGAGGAGGAGGAAATATAATAAAAAAGGGTAAAAGCCAATAGAAGAGAAGGAAATGGAAGGGAAATAGTGCTAGCTTTTTAGAGAAAGAGGAGGAGGAGGAGAAGGAAATAAAAATAAAGAACAAGGATTAAGTACAAAGGGACAATTAGGACGAGAAAGAAGAAAGAAGGAATAAGCAAACGAGGGGAGAGGAAGGGGGAGGGGAGGAGGAGAAAGAGGAGGAAGGGAAGGAGGTAATAAGCAACAAGGAGGAAGAAGAGGAGTAGGAGGAAGAAGAATTGATAGGTATATACTTCCAAAGACTATAAAAGAAAGACAGGACAGCTATTTAAAGCGGTAAAGAAAATGTGAGGTAGATAATGACCAGCAGCGCCATCTGTTGAGCCGGCGTCAAACTATAGCAAGTACGCCTTCTGCAGGTGTACGGTTTCCTCTTCATCTTCTTGTGACCTTATCGCTTTATAGTTTGTAGCATATGCGTAGATCTTATTTTTGTCATTATGTATGAAAATTTTTTTTTTCATCATTCATTATAATAGTCTATTATTAAGTATGAGGACCATAGTTAATCAAGTTCCATTTTAATGTGGGAAAGCCGGGTTATATATATATATATATATATATATATATATATATATATATATATATATATATATATATATATATATATATATATATATATATATATATATATATATATTACAGCACAGAGAGCAACTCAAGGGCAACAAAAAGATGTAGAAAAAAAGCCCGTTAACTGTTGCTCCCACATAGCGAAAAGTATGAAGTGGTCAAAACAGAGGTTAATTTCGGGTGGAGAGGTGTCTCGATACACTTTTGGAAAGGAGTCAAGTCATAGGCAGGAGGAAATTCAGACGAAGGAAAGCTGTTCCAGAGTTTACCAGTGAAGGTAATGAAAGAATGGAGATCCTGGTTATCTCTTGCATAAGGGGTTCGGACAGTATAGGGATGAGCTTGAGTTCTAGAAAGTCGTGTGCATCGGTGCCGCGGGAGGGGGGGAGGCATTCAGTTAGCAAGTTCAGAATATATATATATATATATATATATATATATATATATATATATATATATATATATATATATATATATATATATATATATATATATATATATATATATAACTGAAATTTACTTAACTAATTTAATTAGTGTATTTTGGACATAGAAACAATTATGTAAAGGTGCAGTTCAGTTGTATTTGTCTAGGAAATTATATACAACAAATATATGCAGGCATGTTGATATATGTGCATTATAGAAAATGCATGAACACAGACACACAAGCAAAAAAGAATATGAGAAATAAATATTGGTCTCATAATTATAATTATACATAAAGAAAGGTAATATGACAGTAATGCAAAGGAATAATCTCATACAATATAAGTATGAGTAATAAAAAAAATTACACAACAAGTAAACAAGTACACTCACTTAGAAAGGTTACATAATACCACGCCATAAAAAATGGTTTATATTTTCCTTACACAAGGACTTAACTTGAAGAAGAAGAGTAAAGCAAACATGTATAAAAAGCATAACTTATTAAGATTATCTGAAGTACAAATCAAATAACATGCTTTTCAAACCTTCAAGCAGATGCATAGGCCAACATAGCATAAGGTCACAGGTTCAAGAGGGCAGACGCCTGGCGTAGCTGAAAATATCCAAATGGAGAGAGATGAAGTGGAGAAAAAAATGAAGAATGACAGTTCAGAAGAGAACTGAAAATCTCAAGAAAAGTCTGGTGATGGAACTGAGGACGCATACAAGAGTCAGTGGTTCATCATGCTGTTTCTAGCTGAAACACAAACCACATAAGACCTATGATGCTGGATTTCAGGTAAGAAACTGCATGTTCGTTTTTTTTCACATTTACAGCACACCAAAGCAGAACATTTGTAATCACTGGTTTACATATATTACTGTGGCTTCAGAAAATATAACATAATTGAAATTGCAGGTATCATATACAACATTATTAATTGCCAAAAATGAAGCAGTTTTAATAAATACGTTTGTGTTTACAGAAAACCGAACACAGTCAGAATCAGTTATACAATGCCTAATTGTATCTGTCTTGCCAACTAAAATATTCCGTAAAGCCTTCACGGATGTCCTTGCTCTCCATGTTGTTGTTCGGTACTGACTCCAGTGGCATCATTGTGGATTCCTACCTGGCAGTGCATCTTGTCTCCATGAACCTGGGATAAGTGTGTCATAATCCATGTCATTAGCATCAAACGTACGTGGGGAGTGTACAACTGTCGTGATATTGAACTCCGTCGGAAGAAATTGTGTAAGTGTACACATGCTAATGTTATTTTCAGATTGCACCAGCATTGCCCTACGAAGAATTCTGAACACAGCAGTGAGAATTCCACGTTCTCGCTTAATCGATAGTTGAATATTCATCCCCAACAAATATGTATGAAAAACACCTGCGTCAGATAACTACCCTGGCAACCTACATTCACGTAAAGAAAATTGTACATACTATCAACTATGGCAAACAATATGATACTAAAGTAACCCTTGTAGTCGCTGCCAGTAGAAGCTGGTGCCTGCACGGTGATATGTTTACCATCAAGTGCCAACACAGAATTCCACCTTGCTCAAATCCCGGGCCACTGTTCTCCACTCGTCCTCGTTCGCTGGTGTCTGAAAAATCGCATCCTTTATTGAAATATGAATGGATAATTAAGCCAGGCATAGTTCTCTCGGGGATATGATTGAAGTATTCAGTGGATGAAGGGCATAAATAGGGTAGTATAGATAAAGTTGATACGTGGAAATGGAATGAAACTTGAAAGTACAGATTCAGACGCGATACCGGGAAGTACTGGTTCGGGAATAGAGTAGTAGACTTGTGGAATAGGTTACCTAGGGAAGTTGTTGATTGTAACGGTGAATACTTTCAAATTAAAGTTAGACGACCATATGGGTAACAGTGGGTGGTTGTGAAAAGGACTTGCAGGAATCCTCATTCTTATGTTCTTTCTCTCTCCAGAGATACGGATGTATTAATGTGTTTTCTTATCCAGAAGAGTGCAGATAATCGACATTGGCTGACGCTGATGGCAGGAGACATGGTAGTGGGTGAGTCTACATTCGAAGGAGACGAGCCGTCCGAGCACAAGTGGAACAAATGCTGCTGCACGATTAGGAAGATGTCTGTCTCGAAATCAAGAAATAATGATGATGACATGTTACAAGAGGCTTATGACGTTATGACAGGAGTACATCGCCGCCTTACTGAAAAGATGAACATCAAATGTTTGCAGACTTAATTGCAACAAATTAAAAACACCTTATGCTCAGGCAACTGTACAGAATAAGATCCAAAACATGTTATATGAGGCAGAACAAGGATATGATAATCCCCACAATACCATACCCATAATATGTCCTCCCTTCAACAGACAATGCCAGATGTGATGTGACTGTGCATGCCACTGATGTTAACTTGGATGAAATACAGTGCTCAGTTATAAGACTTGTTCGTCTTTTATCCTTATCAGCAACAAGTGATATATGCACATATGATGTAATGCTTTATATGTATTATTGGTGAAGGTACTGGTAATAGAAAGTAAATTTGGCTTTGGATGGGGCATGTCAGGGTCTTACTAACGTTTGTATATGTCTTAAATTGGATAATTTCTTGGTAAATTGCACTCACTTTTCGGGGACATAACGATTTTTTACTTGGAAGGTTTGACGTTTTCTGAAATAATCCAACACGCATTCTATCGAAAATGACTAGTTAGTTTTTTCTCCCTCAGGTTCATAACGAATCATTTCCGAGCGAATCGAATGAAGTTATTTAAGAAAATCACATCAAAACGTTTCAGAAAAATAGTTTGTAATGGGATTGACTTGCTTTGGCATTGTAACCTCTTACCTTACGGGGGTTCTTCCCTCGTCGGTAAATGAAACGCTGTTGAAGGGTTGAAATTGCCAGAGAAGTTTATAAAATAATAAAAATTGCTAGTTATGCATGATTTCGGTCAAAAATCCGTTTCTGCGAGTGCAATGTGTAATGTACGACCGTACATGCGTTATTACACTTATCATAATTCAGTGTATAGTACATTATTGTGAGGTCCTCTTACCTTTATGTATGCATCGCAGACTTCTGGAACAATCCGGCTGATTGCTTGCTTGGACATCTTGAAAGAGTATCCGAGTCGAAAGCGCAGTGTCACACCAAGGCGGTCTGATGCCGATATTGGCTGCCTGAATCTTGTGTCTTCTTTAGTTATAGTAGGACCAATCATCAAAATCGGATTTGGTTATCCGAAAGAAAGTCTCGAACACTCCTTTTCGTACATTGTACGTGGAGAGACATCATCCTCTATAACGGTGCGCACGAGATTCCTTCAGTGTTCCTATTATGTAATAGGGAGGTCTCTACGTCGACGTCTTCTCCGATGAAGACACAAAATCACAACAGTAGCAGCGCGTCCTCGCCGCCGACATACTCTTCAGGACTCCAGAGAGGTGTGGACGGTTTCATCGACTCGTGTTGCCACTATGTTGCATTCTAAGACAAAGTTTCAAACATTGTTGTCGATATGTATCCAGATGTTGATTGTAAGGTTTCGAACTTTGTTGTCAATATGTCGGCAGACAAAAAGTCGCAGGTGTGGACGCACCTTAAGGTAAGCATAAACATAAATCAAGCAAGCACGAGCAAACAGCATATAAACAAAATCAAACAACAGGCACAATGTAAAGCATAATTTACTTCAAGCAGTATACATTCCCTTGAGATTAGAAAATCCTTTTTTTCTGTGAAGATATGAAATAGTATTATGTACTACATAGGTATTAAGTGTGTAATTGTTGCTGATTTCCTATTCCGGCTCTCACCACAGTCTCCAATACTTTCACCTCTTCCCCTTTTTCCTAAATTTCTATTCAAGAATTTTACATAGTAATGAATTCTCATACTTACATATTTTTTCATCATAATTTTGTAAGTTCCTCACATAATTATTTTCTGAACCTTTAAGTGCTTGGTATATATTACCAGATTTGACTGTATAATGAGGATCAGTGCCTTTTAATCTACAAGTTTCACAGTTATGATGTTTACCAATTATATGATACGTGTAACCTGCTACATAAGATATTGCATTTTCCTCAGTCCTATCATATGAAGTGGAGTCTAAAGTTGCTTTACTTTCATCACTTAAAGGATCAAAAGAAGAAAAACAAACTGCATGTGAATTATTCTGAAATGATTCTAAATTTATGCAATTATTTTGTTGGTCACCTATTGAGGAATTATGATCAGGCTCTTCTATGTCACCGCTCACTTTTGTCATAATCAAAATAAGGGTTGAAAGATGAAAAATAATCGGAAAGAGCATTATCAATAGTACTGCCTCCTACTTGCTCTTGGCTTTCTAAATTTTGCTCCTCAAAATCATCTTCAATGCCTGAGGAACTCTCTTCTTTGACTTTGGGTTTAATTAGTTTAAAAGTATAAAACTTGTCTACGTCACTCATTTTCATGGATTGTAAAATAGGCGTTGCATCATCCAAACAGTTAACCCTAACGGATGACTGAAATATGTGGTTGCTCATCATAACATTCATGAGCTTCTTAAATATTTGACAAGTTGGTGCGGCACTGTTTCCTCCAGCATTTCGGATGGTGATGAATAAATTTTCTAGGGCATCTTGATTAAGCCTATTTGTCATCAAATACTTATAATTATGATAATCATGATTTATATGCACGTCTTCCCAAAGATTTTACGCTTGCAAAATTCGGCCTCCACCCAGAAATGCATGGAAGTGATCTCTTTGTGCCAATTATTTCCAAGGAGTTAATCCATGATTCAAATTCAGATAGTCTATCTAACTGTCCATTTCCTTCTGATATGGCACATTAACTACTTTTGAAGTGGTTTATCTGACAGCTATCAGATAAATCAAATAGCTTATCCATTTTTTTTCTACAAAAATTGCTGTTCGAGAAGCTTCAGATGGCAAGGCCCCTAACTCTGCATAGGTGTGTATGCCTGCTGCAAAACTCTGACTGGACACTTGTGCAGCTAAGGAAACGCACATTCTTTCAAATGTATTGCAATATATATGTTTTGCTGAAAGCTTAGGAGCAGTGAGTAGCGGGCTTTTTTTTTCATTAATGTTTGCTTTTTGTGTGCCCTTGAACTGTCTCCTTTGCTGTAAAAAAAAAAAAAAAAAAAAAAAAAGGTGCAAGGTCATGGCATTATCTCTTTTGTAAAACTCTTCAATATAATGCCATTTTACCACTGAATTTTTATTGACAACAATCATGTATGATATTTCATCAGATTATTGCGGACACTTTTAAGCAGATGTGATGTGTCATAAAAGAAGACTTAGTATATCTTTAGTATATCTTTAACTCATTGTGTATTATAAATGGAGATTGTGGAGAAATGTTTAGCTTTAGGGTACAGACTTCTATGTGTTGCATCTTAATCACCAATGACAAACTTAGGCTGTAAACCTGTATCCTTCAACTTGGTCAAACAATATAGTAGCATGCACTTGAGGACTTCTGGCTTAATGCTCTTACTAAACGAAAAAAATAACTTAAAATCTGTATTTACTTAGAAGCTAAGCCTTAACCATAAATACCATGGCATACTTTGCAGTTGAATCTGATGCCCCATATACACCTAAATTTTCAAGTCCATCAACCTCATCTCAGCAAGTTTCTGAAGGAAAGGCTGAATGAATGTAGATATGGAGACGGGACTGTTAGAAGTTAGCTCGGGCCTGGTAGACTACAAATAGGGAAATATAAATAGGTAAACACACACACACACACACACACACACTGATGTTATGATGTCCCTCAGGCTCTCTAATGAAACACTTTTTTATATGTGTTGGGCTGTGCTGTTTGCATTTGTTTGCTGTGCCATTAATCTGGTATGATAATCAATGTATACACTTGTGTAGTGCCCATGACAAAATCTTAAATAAATAAATGTGGTCCCACCTCGCTCCTTGTTGTTGTGAAAACCTGGTTAGGTGCTGCACACACAGGATGAAAAGGGTAGACAGATGAACAGACAGACACACATAGATAATATGATATGTTCAAAGCATCTACTTGCAATAAAAAGTGCTTATAATCTCTGCATCATATATGCAAAATTACTGACTCCTGTACTTGGATGTGAGTGGTACACATTTCATTAATCAACCTATCAATAAGGGCATACATCGGGGGACACATCATTTCACTCAGGGTTCCTACAAGCAATTTTCCATACAGGCCCCCTTCCCATCCCAAGTACCTCCAGGCAGGATCTATGAAACTGCAAACTCTGTGGGCGTCCCCTTGACCTTCTCCACTTGGGATTGTCTCTTAAGCCGCGTTCAGACGTGTGCGCCTTGTTCCTGGGCCCGTACTTATAAAGAATATGTTTCGCTTATGTGAGGCATAAATCAAGAAAATGGCGGACACCGAGACGTAAGGGAAGCATAACCCTTAGGTCCGCCTATAATAGGTAAGTTTTTGTGCACACACACACACACACACACACACACACCGACATTCCTGTTGTAATTAATGTCTCTACTATGGCAAAGTGGTCCCTGCAGCCTCATCTGTTCTACCCGCGCTGGGCTAGGTTGCCAGTAATGCAATCTGTGCTGCAGTGTTACCACTGTGTTACACACACTCTTCAACTCTACCAAGCTTAATAACCTAACCTTACCTATCCTAACCTAATCAAACCTAACCTAATTTAACCTAACCTAATCTAAACTATCCTAACCTAACCTAATCTAACATAACATAACCTATACTAGCATAACTAAGCCTAATCTAACCTAATATAACCTAACCAAACTTAGCGTAGCCTGGCACTCCTTGGGAGTCGAGGTTGTGGTAACACCAGCAGAAAATGCATTACTGGCAACATAGCCCAGCGCATGTAGAGAAGCTGAGACAATAGGGACCACTTTGTGATAGGATTGCCGTAATATCTTTCATCATTGCTTATCATTTCAGGCTTAGGCCATGTAAACTACACTAATGTAGGAAAATTAGCTAAGTTGGGTAACAATATTATGATTACCTACCAATGCTCTTATACATTCATCCTTTTTCCAATCATGGGTGTGCTTTACTTCCCCTTAAAACCCCTTGTATGTTCATTTGAAAAATCTAGCATAACAACCCTTAACTGCAGGATTATAAATCTTACAGAAACAATATTGTTGTCCCATGACATTGCATTGCTAATTTGAAACTTGACAAGGCTTGTCTATAAGAGGTTGCTGCCATTTTAGGTTGTTAGTTAGGCCTAATCTTTTTGTAATTTCAGTATTGCTAGTACATACTAGTCTATGAGGGGGAAAATGTAATATAGGTAGGGTTAATGAACTTAATGTGAAACATGA
>NC_066509.1:33743462-33751910 GCF_024679095.1 Eriocheir sinensis | reverse complement strand
CGTGGATCAAAGACTGGCTCACTGGAAGAAAACAACGAGTTGTACTCAACGGACAGGCCTCCGAGTGGCTCCCGGTCACAAGTGGAGTGCCACAGGGGTGCTGGGACCCATACTTTTCATCATATATATCAACGACCTAGAACTAGGATTAAAATCCAATCTTTCAAAATTTTCCGACGACACAAAGGTGGGTGGGAAGGCCCTCACGACGGCAGACTGCGAAATTATCCAGAGAGACCTGGACCTGATCACTCGGTGGTCGGAAAAATGGCAGATGTCCTTCAACACTACCAAATGTAAAGTAATGCATATCGGATCCAGAAACAGCAACCACATATACCACATGGGTGGCGAACCACTACATGTTGTGCAAGAGGAAAGAGACCTCGGGGTCACCATCAGCAGTGACTTGAAACAAACAAAACACTGCAAGTCCGCCTGTAAGAAAGCCAATACAATGCTTGGGTTCATATCGAGGAACTTTGAATACAAGACGCCGGGAGTTATGTTATCCTTGTATAATTCGCTGGTAAGGCCCCACCTGGAATACGCCGTGCAATTCTGGTCTCCTAATTACAGGAAAGACATTGAATTACTTGAGAGAGTACAGCGCCGCGCCACGAAGATGATACCATCACTGAGGACGAAACCCTATGAAGAACGACTCGAGCGACTCAACCTCTTCACGTTGGAAAAGAGACGACTGCGGGGAGACATGATACAAGTCTTTAAGTACCTGAACAAGCTCAGCAACGTTGATCACTCCAAACTCTTCACGCTACAAACTAACCTGAGAACAAGAAACAACGGAAAAACAATTCAAGCAAAGCGATGCAATACCGACATCGGCAGGAGTTATTTCTCAAATAGAGTTGTTCGCCACTGGAACAGCCTTCCTGCAGAAGTGGTTAGCGCAGAGACCATCAACTCCTTCAAGAAACGCATGGATCGCCACTTTGCTGCAACGGGTGTGAACTGAACGTTCCCAAGAGTAGGTACACAAGTGCTTTAATCCTTCCCTGCAAGCCACTCCTATGGCAAACGGATTGATTAAATCACTGAACGCAGGCAGCCTAGTAATGAGCCAACAGGCTTTTTGCTGCCTGCTAGTCCATGTTTCCATGTTTCCTCCTCCTCCTTCTCTCCTTCGCAATTTACCTGGAAAGAAATTAAGCTTCTCGCACCTCGACCTTACCTGACAATCACCATCTCTTCCTCCTCCTCCTCCTCCTCCTCCTCCTCCTCCTCCACCTCCTCTTTCTCTACAGCCTCCCTCTCACACCTCCTCCCTCTGGCAATACATATCCTCCTCCTCCTCCTCCTTTTTTTCTTATTGTTATTATTATTACGTCCTCCTCCTCCTCCTCCTCCTCCCTTCTTTTTTCTTCGTTTTTTTTCTTTTCTTCTTCTTCTTTACCTTTTCTCTGTTTCCTTTCTTTATTTTCTTCTATTTTCCTCTTATTTATTCTTCCTTTCCTTTATAACCTTCTTCCTTTTGCTTATTTTCTTATTGCAATCTTTTTTTTGGTAATGTTCATCCTTTCCTTTCTTTCCTTTCTTTTTTATTTCCTCTTCCTTTTGTTATTTTCTGTTGGTGTCATTGTTCTGAGTCATCTTTTTCCTCCACTTCTTATCTTCTTTCTTCTTCTCCTCCTCCTCTCGGGGAATGACTTTTTCTTTTTTCTCTCTTCTTCCTATTATAATGTTTGTTATTGATAATGGATTTTTATTAATATTCTTACATTTTTTTCATATTTTTCTCCAATTTATTCTCATTCTTTTGCTGCTTCACCTTTGACACTTCTCCTCTTCCTCCTCTTCCTTCTCTTCCTCCTCCTCTTACTTCTTCTCTCCTTCTTTTTAGCTTCCCTTCTCTTACTTCTTTCCCTTGTATTAGGCAATCTCTACAATCCTCCTCCTCCTCTTACTTTTCCTCACTTTCTTCTACACCCGAACTACAATCTCCTTCCATCTCTTGCTCCTCTTTTTCTTCAACCCGCCAAACTGTAATCTCCTTTCTAACCTACCCTTACGTCTCTCTTTCTATTTAACCCGCTTTTATAATCTTCATCTCTTTGTCATCATCCAGCACCAGAAGAGCCTCAAGCAGCATCTCTTCCCACGTACACACCAACACCATCACCTCCGCCGCCGCCACCAGCACACGTAGCTAAACCGCAGGGTGAAGGAAGTTGAGGTAAGGCACAGCGCTGAGCACTTAGTGGCCGGGCGATTAAATAAAGCGCGGCATTAATCAGATAATAAGATTTTTTCTGGCCCTCTGTTTCCTCCGCGCCATTAATTACTCGTTAAATGCCCGGCCGACCCTGAGAGAGAGAGAGAGAGAGAGAGAGAGAGAGAGAGAGAGAGAGAGAGAGAGAGAGAGAGAGAGAGAGAGAGAGAGAGAGAGAGAGAGAGAGAGAGAGAGAGAGAGAGAGAGTAATCACAGGCGTCCCGCGGCGCACAACACACATATCTTTTGGGGCCCGCGCTGCATCTGGTCCGCTTAATGATACAATATAATAATACCCAGCAGGCCATAAGAGGCAGAGGCCGAGGCGCAGGACATGGATCAAGAGTGGTAGGAGACGCGTCGTAAATTATATGTGTTATGGGCTTTGTGGATTGGTGTGTGTGGGTGGGATGAGGGGGTGGGAGGGGGTTGGAGGGATTGGTGGAGAGGGAGTTGTGTGTGTGTGTGTGTGTGTGTGTGTGTGTGTGTGTGTGTGTGTGTGTGTGTGTGTGTGTGTGTGTGTGTGTTTAATTGTTTCTTTTATTGCCCATTCTAATGCATTTTTTTTTTCTTTTTAATCTATTTCTTCCTTCCTCCTTCCCTCCATCCTTTCTTCCTCTCCTCCTACCTCCTCTTCTTCTTGCACCTCATCTTCTCTTCCTCCTCCTCCTCTTGTTCCTTCATCATCACCCAACCATTTCAAACTCATATCAATCTCGGTGAAGAGGATAAAAACATTCAGACTAACTTCTCCTCCTCCTCCTCCTCCTCCTCCTCCTCCTCCTCCTCCTCCTCCTGGTTTCCTGACACTTCATTTGTTTCCTCACGCCTCATTTCCTCCTCAGCGCGATACCCGGCGCCTCCTCACTTCATCTCCTCCCTCATGCTGATTGGCGCCCATCTCCAGGTGCTCGCAGGTGTGGCCTGCCTGTCCTCATTTTCACCTCATCATCGTTATTCTCTTTATCTCTTTTTCTTATTCTTTTTTTCTCTTTTTCTTTTTCCCTGTGTCTTTTTTTTTCTATCCTTCTCGTTCTGTCTTCATTCTTGATCTTTTTTTTCTTTTTCTTTTAGTCTTCATTTTTTCCTCTTTTCTTTCTTAACATCACATTTTTTTATTCTTACGTTTTCCTTTCATTTATTTTTCTTCCTCTTTATGATTTATTCTTCTTGTTAATATCCACTACCATAACCACCACAACTGCCAAAAGTACCACCTCCTTCTCCTCCTCCTTCTTTCTCCTCCTCCTCCTCCGCGGCCGTAACTATCCCACCATCATCACCACCATAACCACCACTGATCATATAATTATTAGCATTTTATTCTCTCTCTCTCTCTCTCTCTCTCTCTCTCTCTCTCTCTCACGCACACACACACACACACACATTCATACCCTGCTCATATCATTACCACCTCACCATCCTCCTCCTCCTACTCCTCTTCCTTCCTCCTCCTCCTCCTCTTAAAAATCTCAATGCCACAGCCTCCCTCTCCTCCATCCCTCCCCCTCCTCTCCTCCCTCTCTCAGTAGGTGCGTGTCTTGGCAACATTAACCCCAGCCAAGACTGCAGCCACTATCAACGAGGAAGTAATTATGATGATCATTTCCAGTGACTGTCGACAAGTTAGCGTCTGGCATGCTATAAGCGCCCCGGCCCGTCCCGTCCCGCCCCATCTCATTCCTTACCGTCTATTCTCGGGCTCACTGCGTCCCTCTTTGCTTTCTCTCTGGCTACCACTAGACCTGTCCTAACGTGAGGTTGTCAACATTGCTTCTCGCTTCCCATGTCATTGCTTCCAGTCTCTACGCCACTACTTCCTTCCTCGCTTTCTTCCTCATCTTTCTCTCTCTGGTTACTTTACTGAATATGTATTTACTATCATGCCTTTGTATCCTCATTCCTTCCCACCCATCTATTACCTTCCTGTCCTTGCTTTCTTCCTCAAAATTATGGCTACCCCACTCACTACCAATACTAATGTCTATCTATATTCATTCCTTCCCTCTTCCTCCCATCCCATCTCGTCTCTTTAATACTTCAGTTTTTCCTCATATGTGTATCTATTTCCTGTCCTCACACTTATATACGTGTTCTATACTCGTTCACTTCCAATCGATCTTGTCTGTATCACTGTATCCTCGCTTTCTCCATGTCCTTCCTAACACCTCACCACACGGCAGCATCCCTCAGTGTTTTGCCCTCAGAAGCTTATCCTTATATTACCTCTCACTCACACCCTCCCATCTCACCTTCTCTCTCTCTCTTATGCCATCACTTCCGCCCACTCTCCCTCCCTTCATCCCTCACAGCCTCCAAATCTCTCTCCTTCTTGCCTAATAGCTGTCGTCACGCTTCGCTGCTCTCCCGTTCAAGCCGTCCTGATAGCAGCCCTCCCTCCCTCCTTCCATAATCACCCTTCCAGATACTACTTACAAATGCCTGTCCCTCCTGAACTGAGTCAAATGGTTTATTATACTCTAGTCCGTATCCGCATTTCCCTACCCTCTTTGTTATTCTTCATCAATGGGAACAGCTAAAGATCATAACACACAGAAAATCATAAGCCCGCTAAATGATGCTCTAGTAAAAGAGTGAAAAATAAAAGGCCAGAAGAGAGGTCTGTTTCGCACACACGGGGTCACATAGTCCGGTGTTTGGGGCAATAAGATCACTATACAATGTCGCATCGAAGTTCCCAGCGCAGTAATTCCTGGAAGCTAGAGATGAGACTTCAATTTTGATACACCTTCTTTGCACACATGTACGAGGAATCAAATGGCTCGGTGATTGGAGTTATTATAAGATTACTATATACTGCCGCATTGAAATTTCCAGCACAGCAATTCTCGATAGCAAGAGGATGAAACTTAAATCTCTTTGAACACACGTACGGGTCAAATGCCCGGTGTTTGCTTTTATTATAAATATACTGTCGCATCGAAATTTCCACCGCAACAATTGTCCATCTACTCGCTGTTCCACTACTTCGATGTGATAGGATACTAAAAACGTTCATTTCATGCTCACTTTTCGCTCACCTCTTCCCTTTTCTTTTTCTTTTGGCTGTTGTTTTGAAATGGGAGAATGAAAACAAAGCAGATAAGAAGGATATCGATCGGGAAGATAACTTGTTTTAGATTGAGAATGAAAGAAGAAAGGCAGATAAAAAGGAGATCAGGAAGATAACTTGTTTTAGATTGAGAATGAAAGAAGAAAGGCAGATAAAAAGGAGATCAGGAAGATAACTTGTTTTAGATTGAGAATGAAAGAAGAAAGGCAGATAAAGGAAGATAACTTTCTTTAGATTAAGAGAATGAAAAAGTCAGATAATAAGGATATAGGAAAGAAGATAAAACACCTAATAAAAAAAGATGATGACTGCAGAAGTTGCCACAAACAAATTATATGATATTGGAGAGACGAAGAAAAAGAAAAAAAAAAGATAAAATATCAATATAAAAAACAAACAAGAAGCAAAGATAACATGAAAATAATAACAATAATGCAGATAAAACCTTTATGAGAGATTGAGACGATAGCTTGTATAAAAGAGATACGACCAAAGCAAAAAAAACAGGAGAGAGAGAGAGAGAGAGAGAGAGAGAGAGAGAGAGAGAGAGACAGAGAGAGATAATAAGAGGAGATAAAGAAAGAGAAGCAAAAAACATTGACATGCAAATAAAGAACTACACACACACACACACACACACACACACACACACACACACACACACACACACACACACACACACACACACACACACACACACACACACACACACACACACACACACACACACACACACACACACACACACACACACACACACACACACACACACACACACACACACACACACACACACACACACACACACACACACACACACACACACACACACACACACACACACACACACACACACACAGAGGCTAAACATAACCAAGATGATATCAAAACAGCAAAACGGAGACAGAATGAGTTCAAGGCAGATAAAGGGATTGCACGGGCCGAACAAAGAGCCGAGATGATGCCACGAATAAGGGAGTTAAAGAGGACGAGGAGAATATACACTTAAAGGCGATACCCGCGATAAGACAAATGAATAATGTAAGAAGAAGCAACTCGAGGCAAATGATATGGATGGAAAATAAAACGAAGGCGATACAAGGCCGAGATAAGAACGAAAAACAGTGTGTGTGCTGGGGAAGGAGAGAGAGAGGCTGGGGGAGAGAGAGAGAGAGAGAGAGAGAGAGAGAGAGAGAGAGAGAGAGAGAGAGAGAGAGAGAGAGAGAGATTCCTAGAAAAACAGTATCAAGAAAACAATCATGTACGTTAATTCAATTGTGGAGAACACACACACACACACACACACACACACACACACACACACAATCTCTCTCTCTCTCTCTCTCTCTCTCTCTCTCTCTCTCTCTCTCTCTCTGCACTAGATGCGATAAAGATCACGTAACGAGGTGCAGATTAGACTCGCCACGATAAAGAACACTGCTGCCAACGCACCTCCAATAAATAGCTTCTCTAAAACGCCGAGTTAGCTGGATCGATTATAGGTGTCCACGGCCCACGTAACCTAAACCTCATCCATGCATCCACAGGCTTGAATAATCAGCCGTGTGACGAAGGGGACGCGATGTTTTAAAAAAGGTGCTCTGCTGATGTTGCCTGCCCCCCCCCCCCCCTCTCTCTCTCTCTCTCTCTCTCTCTCTCTCTCTCTCTCTCTCTCTTCGCTCCATCTGCCCCGTTTTGACCTAACCATTCTCTCCCCGCCTCGCCCCGTCCAAGTCCCCGCCCCATCCTGTGTTTGCCAAGCCCCGCCCTTTATGGTCCAGCCCCGCCCCGCCCCGCCCCGCCCCTATCAGGACCCAAACTGACAGGTATCATTCCCGTCGTGGTCATATCCGTGTTTGTCTGACTGCATGCCGCCCCGCCCCGCCCCGTTCCTGGCCGTCATTGAAGAGTCTTTTTCCACCGCCCCAGACTACAGCCATCTCGCCCCATCCTCTATTACTCAGTTTCATAATGCAGAGCGCTAACACTTCCATAGACACCCTTTTCTCCTCTTCTCTCCTCTCCTCTCCTTTCCACTCCTCTCCTCTCCTCTCCTCTCCTTTCCTCTCCTCTCCTTTCTTTCCTCTCCTCTCCCCTCTCTCGGAAATGGAAAGCAAATCAATTATATTCTTGTAATGTTTAACGTGAAAATAGAAAATCCTTAAAATTGTATTCCTTGTTTTTTTTTACGTGTGTTTGAAATCTTTATCTGTTTGGATGTTAATGTTGAGGCGAAGAAGAGAAAATGTCTCGAGTCACGCAAAGAAAAAAATAGATCGTGTACAACATCCAATATTTTAATGAACAATAAAAATATTAACTTACTCTTACATATATTAGGTACAAAATAAATAAAATAAATAAAATGCCTTGCCTAGCCTTATTTACTTATTTAATCTTTCTTTGCAGGTTACTAAGTAGTGTTTGCAGCCAACTTTACCTTAACTTTTCTTCCCTTATATTAAGTGAACATATATTTTTTTTATTTGATATATATAAATTAACTTTCATTTTTTTAATCAACGACAAAACGAAGACCAAAAGGATAGTTTGAGTGTGTGTGTGTGTGTGTGTGTGTGTGTGTGTGTGTGTGTGTGTGTGTGTGTGTGTGTGTGTGTGTGTGTGTGTGTGTGTTTTCGCGTGTAAAAGATAAAAATGAGGAAAATGAGTAAAAAGGACATGTTCGTATTTCAGGTCTCTTGCAGACTCCTGCGTTCTTATGTTCTTATGTACACACACACACACACACACACACACACACACACACACACACACACACACACACCGAGGACCTCCCACAACGAACATTATCCCCAGAAAAGACTCGCCATTATCAGCTGTTTTATTTCTTCCTTTTTCCTCATCGTGAAGTCCTGTAATATCTCACACGCATTTGCTTTTGAATTTTGGGTCCTTTTTGTTATAACCTTTGTATTTTTATTTACAACGTTGGTGATTCTGAAACGTTTCATAATTTCAGGTTCTTTTCAGTTTTCGTTGTACTATTTGTTGTACTTAATAACGTTTGTGATTCTGAAACGTTAGATAATTTTAGGTCTTTCTTTTCATTTGGCTATAACAATTGTACCTATTAACGTTTGCAATTTTTTAACGTTTATATAATTATTTCTGAGAGTATTTG
>NC_066509.1:33723462-33740962 GCF_024679095.1 Eriocheir sinensis | reverse complement strand
GACACTCTTCACGAATCCATTACCGGCACTAAAAAAATTACATTAGACTCCACAAAACGCTAAACAAATTCCTGAGCCAAAGAAATAATAATTCACGTCGGAAAATAAATCACCGCGGAGGAACAACATTCGCAAGACATCACGAAAAAATAAAAGGGAAAGAAAATATCATGGCGACGCTCTTCACAAATCCATTAGAAGTAGTTTAAGAGAAAAAGTTAGCTTATGCAAGACACTGAACAAATAACTCCCCGAAGAAATAAGTAACGCCGGAAAATCATCGCTGAAAACATGTTGACGTAAAAATCTTTCGTTACTCAAACAAGCGAGAAGAAAACAACGAATCCATTACGAACTCTTTACTATATAACGTTAGACTCGACAAGACGCTAAAACATTTGTACAAGATATATACTGATGCATTTTTTTTCGATACTACGACTTAAACGTAGTGTCCTATTTGAGTAATGCATGTTTTGATGTTCTGCTCCTCCTCCTCCTCCTCCTCCTCCTCCTCCTTCTCCTTTTATCCTTTTTCTCCTCTCCTTTTCTCTTCTCCATCTGTCCTTTTCTAGCTTCCCTATATCGTCCTATTTCTTATATTTTAGTTTTATGTTCTTCTTCTTCTTCTTCTTCTTCTTCTTCTTCTTCTTCTTCTTCTTCTTCTTCTTCTCCTCCTCCTCCTCCTCTTACTTCTCCCTCTTCCATATTCTTCTCGTCTTTATCATTCCGCTGGGTATTAATTTTTCTTTTTCACAGCTTAATTTCGTGTCTTTATTCTTCATTTTCTCCTCCTCCTCCTCCTTCTCCTCCTCCCCCTCCTCCTCCTCCTCCTCCTCCTCCATATCATTTTTCCTGTAGTGTTTTTTTCCCTCCTCCTTCCTCCTATCCGTCATTCTATTGCTACAGCTTCATTCCGTGTTATCTCCTCCTCCTCCTCCTCCTCCTCCTCCTCCTCCTCCTTACTATCCGTCATTCTTTTGTCACAGCTTCAATCCGTATCGCTGGTCTCTCTACCTCCTCCTCCTCCTCCTCCTCCTTCATATCCATCATTCATTTTTTTCCTTACGGCTTTATTTCATATCTAGTCACCTCCCTAACCACCACCACCTCCTCCTCCTCCTCCTCCTCCTCCTCCTAAATATACATCATTCTTTTTTTTCCTTACGGCTTTATTTCATATCTGTAGTCACCTCCCTAACCACCTCCTCCTCCTCCTCCTCCTCCTCCTCCTCCTCCTCCTCCTCCTCCTCCTCCTCCCTATCCATCATTCATTTTTTCCTTACGGCTTTATTTCATATCTGTAGTCACCTCCTAACCACCTCCTCCTCCTCCTCCTCCTCCTCCTCCTCCTCCTCCTTCCTTATCCATCATTCATTTTTTCCTTACAGCTTTCTTTCAGATCTGTAGTCACCTCCCTAACCACCTCCTCCTCCTCCTCCTCCTCCTCCTCCTCCTCCTCCTCCTCCTCCTCCATATCCATCATTCATTTTTTTCCTTACGGCTTTATTTCATATCTGTAGTCTCCTCCCTAACCACCTCCTCCTCCTCCTCCTCCTCCTCCTCCTCCTCCTCCTCCTCCTCCTCCTCCTCCTTCCTATATCCATCATTCATTTTTTCCTTACGGCTTTATTTCATATCTGTAGTCACCTCCTAACACCTCCTCCTTCTCCTCCTCCTCCTTCATTCCTTCTGTCATTCTTTCATAACGGATATTCATATTATTGGTTTTCCTCCACCCACTCGTTCTCCTCCTCCTCCTCCTCCTCCTCCTCCTCCTCCTCCTCCTTCTCTTCCTCCTCCTCCTCTGCTCCTCCTCCTCCTCCTCGTCCTCTTTCATCCCATTTACACCCATTCTTTTTACCTTTTCTCTCTACTTTCACTCTTTCATCATATTGCCCTGTTAGTTCCTCTCTTCATCTCCTTCTCCCTTATTAGCAGTTCCTTTCTCTTCGTCAGGTCTTCGATGCTCTTCTTCTGCAGCGTTTCTTCACCGTTTCAATGTGTTTCATCCCATGGTCCACGTGTGTTTGTGTTCCCTCAGTGAAATTGTTTGTACATCCTTGGTATTTCTGCTTCCACACCTTGTCCCTCCTCCCCTTATGTCTCCTCGTTCCCCTTCCTCCTTCCTTCTATTCCTCCCCACCCTGTCCCACCTCCTCCCCTTGTCTCCTCCCGTTCCCATTCCTCCCTTCCCTTCTATTCCTCCCCACCCTGTCCCACCTCCTCCCCTTGTCTCCTTTCGTTCCCATTCCTCCCTTCCCTTCCCTTCCCTTTCCTCGTTCCATTCCATTCTTCCCCACTTTTTCCCTCATCCCCTTATGTCTCCTCTTGTTCCCCTTCCTTCCCTTCTCTTCCCTGCCCTTTCCTCGTTCCATTCCATTCTTCCTCACCTTGTCCCTCCTCCTCCCCTCATGTCTCCTCTCGTTCCCCTTCCTTCCCTTCCATTCCCATATCTCCCATTCCTCTCCCTCCCTTCTTTCTCTTCCCCACCCTGTTCCTCCCCTTATCTGCTCTCATTCCCCTTCCTTTCCCTTTTCTGACTACTCCTCTCTCCCTCCTTCCTCCCCTCTCCTTATTCCCTTTCCTCCCCTTTCACCATCCATTCCTTTCAATTTCCTTGTGGTTTCCTTCCCTTTTTTCCTATTCCTCATTCCATTCCCTTGCATCCTCCGCTCCTTCCACTGTTTTTCTTCAGTTATTACACGCTGCTCTCTTTATCCTCCTCCTCCTCCTCCTCCTCTTCTCTCCTTCGCCTCTTGCCCCCCCTCCTAACACCTCGCCGCGATGGTCTCACTGAGGGTTACGGCCGCGATACATCATGGTAACCGAGGCTCTTGGCACCCATGTTATTACTGTTTTTTACTTATGGTATATACGAGCTTATCATTGTATTGCTTGTGTTTCTTTTTTTGTGGTGGTTGTTGTTCGTGTTGATGCTGTTGTTGTTGTTTTACTTCTTTTTCGTCCTCGTCTTCTGCTTCCTCTTTTTTTTCTTCTTGTTCTTCTTGTTTTCCGTCTTCGTCTTCGTCTCCTTCTTCTTCATCTTCTTCTTCCTTCCTTCAAATTCCACTCCCTTCCTTACGGCTGTTATTTTTTTTCCATATTTTTTTTCTTCATATTTTAAGATCATTTTATTGCTGTTACTTCTTCTTGTGATGCATATTCTGTTTTATTGCTTTTGTTTTCTTCGTTTCTTTCCATTTTCTTCCCTTCTTAGTCCTCTCATATTTCATTTCCATTTTCACAATCTATTTTGTTGACCTTCCTTCCATTTATATTTCCTTAACCATTTCCTCTCTTCAAGACCTTTCTCTGCGTCCCTTCTGATGCTTTACTCGACTATTTCCATTTGTTTACCAGGTACATGTTCTTCCTCCCTTCAGCGCTTTAAAACATGCTCACACTTTGTTACGTGAGGTTGTTGTGCAAGTATTTTAAGTCCTTATCATCATACCTTCTAAAATAATGCTTCGGTATGCGCATTTAACGTATTTTCTTTCTTTTTCTTTTCTTTATTTACTCTCTTCATACTTTGCAATCCTTTCAGTCAAAATTTTTCTACGTTAACTTGTGATGGTAGTCCTTATATTCACATTCATTATATTATTATTATTATTACAAGTACTTTAAGCAGTTATACAGCATTTTCTTCTGTTTTCCTTATATTCTTTTCTGATACTACTTTTTCCACTTGTCTTTCTCTCTTTCTTTCCTTCCCTCTTTCTTACTTTTTATTTATCTTTTTCCTTCTTTTTTTCATCTCCTACGTCCGTTTCTTTATTTTTTCTTCTGTTTCTTATTCTTCTTATTTTCATTACTACCTTTCTTCTTCTTTTCTTCTTGCATTTCTTTTCTTCTCGTATTTCTTCGTCTTCCTCTCTTTTTCTTGTACTTCTTGTAATTATTCTTATCATTTCTCTTACTTACTTTTTCTCTTCTCTTCCTTCTGCATCCTCTTCTTGTTCTTGCTATTGCTCTTCTTCTTCTTCTTCTTCTACTGTTCTTCATCTTCTCTCTCTCTCCTTCATCTACTCTTCTTTCCCGCTAGCTTCTCTTCTTTCTTCATCCTCTTCTTGTTCTTGCTATTGTTCTTCTTCTTCTTCTTCTTCTTCTTCTTCTTCTACTGTTCTTCATCTTCTCTCTCTCTCCTTCATCTACTCTTCTTTCCCGCTAGCTTCTCTTCTTTCTTCATCCTCTTCTTGTTCTTGCTATTGTTCTTCTTTTTCTTATTCTCCTCCTGCTCTTCATCCTCTCTTTCTCTTTTTTCTGCTCTTCTTCCCCGCTATCTTCTTTTCCTTCTTCATCCTCTTCTTGTTCTTGCTATTGTTCTTGCCCTTCTTCTTCTTCTCCTCCAGTTCTTCATCTAGTTTCTCTCCTTCATCTATTTATCTTCCCTCCACCCCTCCCTCCCTTTTAGACGCATCATCCGTTGTTCTTTACCTGTCCGTTGTTCCTCATCCCTCTTTCTCTCTCTCTCTTTTCTCCTTCATCTCTCTTATTTATTCTACTTATCGTGCCTTCCTCCCTCTACCTCTTCCCTCCATCCCTCCATCCTACCATAACACTCTCTCCTCCTCCTTCTTTCCTCTTCCCTCCTCCCTCCCTCCCTCCCCTCCCTCCTACTCTCTTACTTTCATCTCTTCTTCTCCTCACAACCCCTTTCCTCCCTCACTCTCCTCTTCCTTCCTCCTTTATTGCTTGTTTCTTTGTTTCTTCCATTTCTTCCCTTCAACCTCTCATATTTCATTTCCATTTTTCACAATCTAGTAGAAGTTTGTTGTGGACCTTCCTTTATTGTGATATTTCCTTAACCATTTCCTCTCTTCAGACCTTTCTCTTCTGTCCTTCTGATGCATACTCCCTAAGGATATTCGATGGGTGCCCTTTTGTTTACACCTGACATGTTCTTCCTCTCCTTCCATCGCCTTTATCATGCTCTTCGCTCTTTTCCTTCATCTCTGTTGTATTCTTATTTTTAAGTGCCTTCCCTCTACCTTTTTCTTCCTAAAATAATGCTTCCATCTCCATTAGCGTACGTATTTCTTTCCTTTTTCTTCTTTTCCTTACTCCTCCCCTCCTACTCTTACTTTCATTCTTCTCCTCCCACATCAATTTTTTCTCCCGTTAACTCTATGATCCTCCTTATATATTCACATTCATATCCTATTCTCCTATTATTACAGAGTCTCCTTCCTAAAAAACATGGCATTCGTTTTTCTTCTGTTTTCTTTATATTCTTTTTCGTGTCATACTCCTTTCACTTGTCTTTAGTCTCTTTCTTTCTTTTGCCCACGTCAGAACTTACTTTTTATTTATCTTTTTCCTTCTCACTTTACGATCTCCTACTGTCCCGAAAAAGAGGTGGAGCTTCAGCCTTGTTCTTCATTTTCATTATTACCGTCCACCTTCTAAATATTGGGCTTCTTGCATTCTCTTGGCTTCTCATCGCTGTTTCTTACGTCTTCCTCTCTTTTTCTTGTACTTCTTGTTATTATTCTTATAGCAGGCGATATATACTTTTTCTCTCTTCACTACCTCCTCCTGCATCTCTTCTCCTCCTCCTCTTCTTCTTCTTCTTCTTCTACTGTTCTTCATCTTCTCTCTCTCCTTCATCTATTTCTTTCCCTTCAATATATTTTTTTTCATTTCCTTTGGGGTCTGGGTCTTGCCCTTGTTCGTCTTCTGTCTGTCGTTCTCTGTCTCTCTCTCTCTTCCATTTTTTCTTAACTTTCTTCTGCTCTTCCCCTTCCCCCTGGTTCTTCTTTTCCTTCGCTTCATCCTCTTCTATGTTCTTGCTGTCTGTCTTGCCCTTCTTCTATCTCTCCTCCTATCTATCTATCTGCTCTCTCTCCTTCATCTATTTAGTCTTCCTATGAAGCGCTTTTACCTATACATTAATTTTCCTCATCCCTCTATGTCTCCTTCCTTCATCTCTCTTTTCGTCCTAGCATCTTCGTCCTTTTCATCCTTCCTCCTCCTGCTTCCCCTCCTTGTACTCCTCTTGGTGTGCTCTGTTCCCTCCCGCCTCACTCCTCCTCCCTACTCTTACCATTCTTAATCTTCTCTATCTCATCCCTCCTATTCTCCCTTACAAATGAGGCGATGCTTATTAATCCTTCTCTCATGCATCTCCTTCCTCACCTGCATCCCTCATTTTAACTCAGTTTTTCCCTCTTCTCTGCCTCCTCCCTTCGTCATACTTCCTACTGGCCTTCGCGGACTTCCCCTCAAAGCCCCATCAGAAGATAATCTCGAGATTGGATCCCTCACTTTACGATCTAATTATGTACCCATTGAGTGGACGATCGCATATGTTCATTCCCGTAATACTGCAAATCACCACCTCTCATTGGGCTGGCGTGGATTTTTATTGGGCCCTACGTCGCTGCGTATCAACTCTCTGGCGCACTTAGGGACGGCCTAACTCTCAAACAGGCGTTATCTCCTTTAAATCTGCTTATACCTCCTCCATCCCCCTCCTCCTCCCTCTTTTTCGTCCCCCTGCTCCATCTTCTCCTTTGATTTTTTGCCTGCATATTTTTTTTCGTTTTTTTGGGGTCTTGAGGTTTCAGCTTGTTCGTCTTCTCAATGTCTGTCGTTCTCTGCCACCTAAACGCCCTTCCATCTGATCAAAAAATCGTTTTGCATACTAGTAATTTCTGGTTTCTTCTTTCGTTTTTCGTTCGTTGTCCTCTCTATCTCTGTGTGTGGTCTGGCATCTGTGTCTTTATTAGAGGGTAAACAAAGACGGTCTATCGTGTTTCATCTCTGCCTAATTGTAACTTAAAGAAGAGTAACCATGCAGGACCTGAAGCGCTAAGTACATAGGGAATTCTCTCCTCCTCTATAAAAATTCCTCCTAATGTCTCCTTTTATCAGCCGCCGCCTGGCTTAAAACTTCCACCACATGCTGTCCAGAAATACCGCATATCAACCCGGACTCTAGATGAATGGATCAAAAGACGAACACATGGAGAGGGAATACCAGAGGAAAATACATGAAAATAACAAAGAGAAAACAGCTTTCATGCCTGCGCCAGAAAAATGAAGATCAGGCTGGGCCGGATTAAAAATCAGGACCTACCGGAAGAAAAAATCCTTGGACCGACTCATCAGGATGGATGTGAAATAATTGAACCAAAATAGATGAAATGTAAAGAATAGATTAAAAAAAAAAAGGTAAAAAATCCAAGCATGGATGGAGGTATGCGATCCTATAAAGTTATCATCTCCTCCTCCTCCCCTTCTTGAAACCTCCTCCCCTTGGAGAGAAGAAAGCAAAAAATGATGGCTCCACCATTAAACTCTCCTTAAACTGATACAAACAATTAAACAAAAAATACTCTATAATGAGGCGAAAAAAAAAACTTTTCTCTCTCACTACCTTTCAGTAAGAAAAAAAAAGCACATTTAGCTATGAGTTTTGTTTCCTTGAAGGAAAACATGCGTGTCTCCTTGCCTGGCGTACCGGACTGATGGATGTCGACGTTATCTCCATGATCTAGAACAATCTATATTACATTGAGACGAATGGATATATATTTCCACTCAACAGCACGCTCATTTACGTGAACATTGAAGCCCCTGCGTCGCTGCTATCGAAACGTTTCATGCTTGCCTAACTCTCCGACCCGACGCGAACAATCTGCTGTAAATCTGTCCATCGGCTTTCATGAGGAAAAGCTAAGATTTTCGTCCGCGATGTAAATAATGCCAAATGAAAAGAAAAAGGAGAGAAAATAAGAAAAAGAAAATGTGATAAAATCAGCCACCTGAAAAGTGAAACAAAATGTAATAAAAAATCGAAACCTAAAGTAATAGAAAAGTAAAAACAAGAAGAAGGAAGAACGTGTTTATTATGGGAGAGAGACGGTCGTAGGTAGGAGAAGTGGTAAGAACTTCGCAGAAAAGCTGGAGGGAAAGCAAAATAATGCATGAAGAGAAAACGAAAGTGATGGGTGTGCTATGCTTAAAAAAAGGAAGAAAAAGGTTAGGAAAAGACGAGTGGTAGAACCGAGAGAAAGGCAGAGAGTACATAGGGACGGAAAAATAACAAATGCAGCGAGAAAAAATATCGACTTTGGCGGCAGCAAATATACGATTGAAGACAAAAAGAAAACAGAGAAGCGTGAGGATAAACTAGATGAATGGATTTAAAGGAACACGATGGAAAAAGTATAACCCAAAGAAGTATACATGTAGAAAAATAAAGACCTCGTGAGATATAACATTAGAAAAGAAAAAAATCAAGGGAGAATGATGGATAAACTACTAAACAGAAACGATGGATGAAATAGCACAAAAAAAAAAAAAAAATTAAAGAATATTGGAATAGATATTCTTAAAACACTCAAAAAACACACACACACACTCTCCTCTATGTCTCCTTTATCAGTGTTTTCGTCCTAGCATCTTCGTCCTTTTCATCTCCTCCTCTCCTCTTCCTCCTCCCTTGTACTGCCTCGCTTGGTGTGCTCTGTTTACTTGCTCAAAACTCTCCCTCCTACTGCTCCATTATTTAATCCTCTTATCTCATCATCTATGTAATACTCAAATGAGGCGATGTATATTAATTTTCTCTCTCACTACCTTTCATTTAGCTAGTTTTTCCCTTGGCCGGCCTCCGCGTGTCTCATACTTACTTACTGGCTTGTTGACTTCCTTTCCCCATCGCGTTATCTCCATGATCTACTAATTTAATCTATATTACCCATTGAGACGATGTATATTCATTCCTCCTTCAGCACCTCTCATTTGCGCATTTTTCTGGGCCTGCGTCGCTGTTATCAACTTTCATGCTTGCTAACTCTCCTCATCTGTCCATCGGCTTTCATACGAGGGTAATTTTCGTCCGCGATGTAAATAGATGCCAGCGAATATTGCCTCAACACCCGTGCCTAGGAGTCTTAAGGGAGTCGTAGCTTTCAATAAGGGCCGAATATAAAATCGCCACCTAAACGCTTGGTTGATCAAAAAATCGTTTGCATACTAAAGTAATTCCCGGAGCTGCAGGAGACGAGGAGGAGGAGGAAGAGGAGGAGGGAGCATGTGTGTGTGTGGTGTGTGTGTGCTATTAGAGGGTAAACAGGAGACGGTCGTAGGTAGGAGGACCGAATGGCAAGGTAACCGCGGGATGAGCTGAGTACATAGGGAAGGAAAAAATAATGTATGAGAAAAGAAGTATCGGCTGGCGTAGCAAAGTGATGGATGGATGAGGGGAAATAGCGGCTTACCAGACGGAAGAAATAGATGAATGGATTTAAAAGACGAACACATGGAGAGAGGAATATAGGAAGAGGTACATGAAAATAACAAAAGAGAAACAGTGTCATGCCGGAAAAAAATAATCGAATGGATTAAAATGAATAAATGAAGAAAAAAATCAAGAGAAGAGAAGGATGGATATGAAATAAAAAAAAATTGAACGATATATAGATGAAATAGAAGAATAGATTAAAACTAAAAGGTAAAAATTAAAGAATGGATGGAGGTGTGGAAGAAAAAAGATACAGGAAAAACTAGAAATAAAGTTATCGATTTAACTTCCAGAAACGGAGAGAAGAAAGCAAAAAAATGATGGCAAATAAATTAAACAAAGATACAAACAAAAACAAAAATATTATAAACGAAAAAAAAAAAACCACCAGCTTCAGTAGACCACAGCGAAGTGAAAAAAACACATTTAACCCATCAAAGTTAGAAAGGAAAACATGCAACTTCCTAATTGAGCGTACCGGAGTGATGGATGGACGGAAAACAGATAGGAACAAGGAGAATAAACAGTAGAAGAATGGATATATATTTTTGCCGGCCAGAAACGCGTGTAGTGAACATTGAAACATCCGTGTACAACATCCAGAGTGAAACATTCGACCCGACGCGAACAGAGGAGAGCGAGAAAGATCTGATGGATGAGGAAAAGCTAAGATAAAACGGAGAGAGAAAAAATAGAAATGAAAGAAAAAGGAGAAGAAAATAAGAAAGAAAAATGTGATGAAAGCTGAAAAGTAGAAACAAAATAATAATAAAAAGATAAAGAATAGAAAATTAAAACAAAGAAAAGGAAGAACGTTTGTATAGGAGAAAAAAGAAAAAAGAAAAAGGAAAAGCAAAAAAAGAGAAAAGGAAGATTATATGTAAAAAAAAAAGAAAAAAAAGAAAGAAAGAAAGAGAGAAAAGGTAGAATATTTGCATGCAACCAGCGACGTGAAATATGGACTTCGTGAAATATACGATTACAAGACCAAGAAAAAAAAAAGACAAGGAAAAACTATACTAAACGAACACGATGGAAAAAGATAACCAAAAAGTATGTGGAATAAAGACCTCGTGAAATATAACATTAAAAAGAAAAGGGAGATGAGGGTAAACTACGCTAAACAGAACACGATGGATGTAATATAAAAAAAAATAAGTATGCGGAATATAGCCATAAAACACTCGATACTTTACATATTCACACACACACACACACACACACACACACACACACACACACACACAGGGCAAGCAAGACACCCCCCTTAAGCGAGGAGGAGGGCTAAGATGGATGGGTCAGCCGCAGCTCCCACCCCATCATAACCCTTCTCGTGCTCCTGCCCTGATGAACGTACGGACACACACCCTACCTCTACCCCTTCTACTATCCTCTTTTTTTCTAATCTCCTCCTCTCTTTCTTTCTCCCCTCCTCATCTCCCTGCCTCTTTTTGCTTCATATCTCCTCCTTTACTGCATTATCTCCTTATATAGTTTCCTGCTTTCGTCTATTCTTCACCGCCTCTGCAGCACTCCACCATTCCTCTCCCCACTTCCTCCCCTCCCAAGACGACGAACCAGACTCCCACGACCTCGTACACGGCGCCAAGCTAAGACATGACTTCTTCCTCGCCTCCACGACACCTCGACTCAGCCTGACCATGATTTACAGAGCCTAAACGACCCCCACGACAACCTGGACGGCCGCCACTACCTGCGCATGTTTCCTTCACGATCCTCGCCGCAGATACAAGGCGCGCAGGGTCCTTACAAAGCCGTGGACGATCATTGCCATTATTTACAACGCCGCCGCGACCCAACGACCTCTCTCTCTCTCGCATGCTTCCTGCCGCCCACTGAGACATTGCGAAGGAAAGTTTATATTGCAGACATTCACACATACATAAATACACACATAAAGATATATATATATATATATATATATAGAAAGAGAGAGAGAGAGAGAGAGAGAGAGAGCCGATACACAAATACGCACACATACACAAATACACATACATACATAGTTAAGCTAGCTAGACATAGGGAGACAGAGAAAGCCATACATACATACACTGACACACACACACACACACACACACACACACACACACACACACACACACACACACACACACACACACACACACACACACACACACACACACACACACACACACACACACACACACAGGATTATATGATTAAAAAGTAAAATATGGACTTCGGCGAATGATTCAAACCTGTAAATGAAAAAAAAAAAAAAAAAAGGCAAGTAAAGGTAAATTAAGTGCCTCGTCTTCCTCCTCCTCCTCCTCCTCCTCCTCTTCCTCCTCCTCCTCCTCCTCCTCCTCCCGATCGTCTCCCGCGGGTGAGGAGCGCAGCCTATCAGCCGTCATCGGGATTGCCAAGAAACGGACGATCGGCATGCGAAAGACTGACTTATCGGGGCGCCTTGGGACGCCCCGCCGGCAAACAGATGATCGGCGCACGAGAATTACACGAATATCGGCGCCATCGAGAAGTGGGACCGACACGCGAAGACCTTGAGACGAAAAGAGCTGCTTGTACTCTCGACAGAAGGCAAAGACGAGCATTATATAAAACAGAGACCTTGGAGGAGGAAGAGGAGGATTACACGAAACTTAAGATCTTGAAGGAGAACGAGGAGCATCACATGGAACTTAAGAGGCCTTGGAAGAGGTAGGAGAATTATATATAAGAGAGCTTGGATGAATTAAAGGAACATTAGATGAAACTTAAGAGATCTAGGAAGAGAGAAGGAGGAGTAATATACGTCACAGAGACCTTGGATGAGAAAGAGAAGCATTACGTGGAACTTAGAGATCTTGTAAGAGAAGGAGGACCGGTTATTATATGAAACTTAAGGGCACTGGCGCTCCCTGAACTCGCAGATGAATGCATATCACTAACACTACCGCCGAAAAGAAAAGAACTAGGAAATTCATATGAGCATTAGAGGGATCAAATCAAGCCTACGAGAAGACAAAAAGAGTTATTCATGTAAAGCCCAAGGGGATCATGGTGCTAACAGAATCTTATTACACCTTGAAGATTCTGAGGGCCATTTAGACGCCGAGTTAATGCTACTCTGGGACATCGATAAGAAACGTATTACCACCTAAAGAAGCCTATCAGTACATCACACACCTAACTTGTTGGACACTGGAGTAGTCAAAACTTGCAGGTGAGCAGAAAACAGAGAAAGAACCACATACCGGACTCCCCCCAAAACACCCCCATTACCACCCCTTTTGTACTATCAGAACACTACACGAGTAATCATTAGGAGTCGCCAAAGCACACACATTACCACCTCGCACGGACTATCAGGATATCACACGAGTAATCAATGTCGCAAAACTGATCAGCGCGAGACACCAACAAGCCTGGCAGGGTATCGGGATCTCAGGACTCACAGCAAGAAACAATGATGATAAGGAGGCAGCACGCTTACTAATAACTGACGGACAAGGTTGTGTAGCACTGTATGTTATAACGTCGGGATGAGCAGAGCAGGGTGTTGGTATCCGTCGGGGAGTTCCAGGTGAAAATAAACATATAGACAAGATACATGTAAAGACTCATGCATACCAACAAGACAAGCACCCGGAAAGATTTAAAACGCCTCTCGCATACTCTTTCGAGCCGTCTCAGAGAATCCAGCAATATATACACAAATACAAAATGCACAGAAAAAAATACAAGAAGACCCACTCACATATTCACTTCACGCTCTCTATGTACAAGACTTCCAATGAGAGACAACCAAGAACGAAGGAACAAAACAGCACTAAGGCCTCATCGTACGAACACACGTGAACAATACATAGGAAAGATTACAAGAACCCTTACTTACATACATACACAGGAAAGAAGAAGAAAGGCTGTACTAATAAACTCAGCTCACTCCCTTATATACAAGACTTCGAACAGCAGACAAACCAGGAACGAAGGAACAGAACAGCGAGAAGGCCTTACGTACGAACCCACAAGAACAATACATACGAAAGAAAACAAATGACCTTACTAATACTCACTTCAAACTCCCCACATACAAGATTTTCACCGCCAGACAACCAAGAACGAAGCAACAAACCAGCACTCAGGCCTCACATACGACCCTTCCCTGGGCTATCGGGCGTCATCGGCGCGTCCCAACACACACGGCCCAAAACACACGGAAAGGAGTCATCTATCTGGCGCCATCGGGAACACACAAAAAACACCCACCGCCTCACACTCTCGGGCTATCGGGGGCGTCATCGGCGTCATCGGGGCCTAGTTTACGAGTCCGCCGCCAGGAACCGATCGCCAATAAATACTGAGATTATTTATTGGGGGAAATCAGACGCAAAAACGACAATGACCAGTAAAATCGTCGAGACAAGAAGGTGAAAACATAAGCACAGAGCATACGACATAACCATCAGCCTTTAAATACACAGGAAGGAGCAGCACCCGATTCCTAATAAATAAAGAAAGATTGTTTATTGAGGGGAATCCAGAAGCAAAAAACGATCATGACTAGTAAAAAGGACGAGGCAAGGAGCTGAACACATAAGCACAAAGCATACGACATCGCCATCAACCCCAAAATACATGGCAAGGAACAGCACCCGATCGCTAATAGATACAGAAAGATTGTTTATTGAGGGGAATCGAGAAGCAAAAACGACCATGACCAGTAAAAACGAGACAAGAAGGTGAAAACACAGGCACAAAGCATACGACATCACCATCAGCCCTAAAATACACGGGAAAGAACAGCACCCGATCACTAATAAATACAGAACGATTGTTTATTGAGGGAAATTGAGAAGCTAAAACGGCCATGTCCAGTAGAACACCGAGACTAAAATGAGAAAACAAGAGAGCTATAGCATACGACATCACAATCATCCCTTAAATACATGGTTAAGAACAGCAACCGATCGCTAATAAATACAGAAAGATTGTTTATTGAGGGGAACCAAGAAGCAAAAATGACCATCATCAGAACACCGAAGGACGAAAAAAGCGAAGAAAACAAAAGAGCATATACAATACGACATCAGTACCGAACCTTACAAACAGGGGAAGGAGGAGAATACGATCGCCTATAAATATAAGAAGATTATCAGGCCGATCCAATGCAATCACGGCCCTGCCAAGGAGAGATACGAGGGAGAAAACCAAAACGGACATAAAACACAGGACATCGGCAAGCAGGATTTATATATTAGTCTAGGGAGAGGAGAAGCAAGCGTTACAATATTAATATATTCTTCTCTATCTTATTCCCTTCACTGACAGACTATATAGCATAATGAGGAAAGGAAAACATGTAGTCACTGATGAGTGAGTTCAATATACGTAGCTTCATCCATTTCCAGATTGCTTCTCTTGTTGATACTGATAAGTTTAATGCAATAGTCAACAGTCATCACATTGAACTATTTGTTTTCCTCCTTTCTTCCGAAGACAGATATTTAGACTCCATAGACAGTCATACATAATCCCAATACATACACCCACACACACAGACGTATACTCAGAGAAATACAGACAAACCATATTCATTCATACATCCAAAGCCATAGAAACATACACACACATACAGATATACAGACATACACCACTTCATGCATAAACATCCACATACAGCCACACAGACATACGCCACACGAGGCCGGGCGCGGAGCAAGGCACATCCAGCAACCGACCAACCGGTCACTAATAAATAAGGAAAGATTATCGGAGCTTATCTTGACGCCATCGGGACCCTGGAAAGCCGAGGCGGAGGAGGAGGAGGCGAGGCAAGCCGACAAAAAAAAGACGGATAGACAGTAACACACACACACACACACACACACACACACACACACACACACACACACACACTCGATATCACCGCCATACATCTATCTCGCGGCGGCCACAAATAAACCAGACGATCTATTTGCCGCTTGGTTTATGGCGCCCGTGACCTTGGACGCGCGAAAAAGGAAGCGAGGGAAGATAAATAACACAAAAAGGGACAAAAAAAAAAAACACAGGGAGGGTCAGGAATAAAGCATGCTGTAGCGCGCCTCTCGAGTCAGGGACGTGATAAATAACCGAGCGAAGTGTTACCGCGGCAATACGAATAAGAAACAGTAAGACAGAGGCCGCGTCGTGAAGATGGAAGACTTAAGTGTGTGGAAAGGGGGGAGGGGGAGGATTAGTGTGTGTGTGTGTGTGTGTGTGTGTGTGTGTGTGTGTGTGTGTGTGTGTGTGTGTGTGTGTGTGTGTGTGTGTGGGGAGAGTGTGTGTGTGGGAAGGAGGGGGGAAGTGTGTGGAGGAGGTGGGGTGTTGAAGTGTGTGTGTGTGTGTGTGTGTGTGTGTGTGTGTGTGTGTGTGTGTGTGTGTGTGTGAGGCTCGCTCTGTCTCTGTCCCCGTCTCTCTCTCTCTCTCTCTCTCTCTCCCCAACATTTTTTAATCTCGCAAAGAAACACTCAGCTTGCAATCGGTGTCCTAAGCCGGGTCAAATTTACATCAAGAAGTCAAATAAGGCCGCCGATCGCTCGCCCTTATAAGCTCAGATTGCACACTCGCTCGTTGATTTATATGATGCGTTCCTCTTGCCTTGTTTTATCTCGTGTTTTTTGTTGCTATTATTCACTTCCATCATTATTAGACTTCGACCTAGCAAACACCTGACCGACCAACCGACCGACTGAGCTCTCCTCCCCTTCCACTTCTCTCCCTCCTTTCCCTCCCTTCCCTCGGTCACTCCCACACTTCTTCCTTACTGCCTTCCTTCCTCCTTCCCTTCTCCTGTCCCTACTTCATCTCTCTCGTTCTCTTTTCTTCTTTATCTCTCTCTATTTATCTCTATATCTATCTATCTATTTCGTCTATCTTCCCTTTATTTTACTTTATGTATGCCATTCCTCTTCCTCTTCCTCCCTTCGTGTTTTTTTTTTTTTTGCTTTTTCTCATTTTTATCTTTCTTCCTTTCCTCTATTTTCTTAACGTTTCCTTTCGTCTGTCTTGTTTTTCTCCTTTTCCTCTTTAACAACCTTTCCCTTCTCTTATTTCTCTCCTTCTCCTTTTTCTTGACCCTCCTCATCCTCCTCTTCCGTTTATTTATACATGCACATATTTTCTTCCTTCTCCATTTATCTCTCCCATTTTCCTTATCTTTCCTTCTTATCCTTCCTCCTCTTCCTCCTCCATCACCCACATTCTTCTCTCTCTCTCTCTCTACTCCTCCCCCCCGTTTTGTAATAATATTCTTCTGCTTCCTTCTCCACCTCCTCCTTCATCTTCCCTTCCTCCTCTTCTTCCTTCTCCTCCTCCTCCTTGCCCGTCACCCTTCGCCCCGCCACGCCTCGATCCGTCCCCCGCCTGTCAGCAAAAGGGTAGGAGACTTAACATCCTTATTCTTTAAACAAGCTTAATCTTCCTTTTTTTTTTTTGCTACATACTTTACAGGAACACACACACACACACACACACATACACACACACACAAACACACAAACACGTCATCTGGTCACCTGATGATGTAGTACTTGTTGTAGTAATGGATAGTAGTAGTAGTAGTAGTAGTAGTAGTAGTAGTAGTAGTAATAATAATAATAATAATAATAATAATAATAATAATAATAATAATAATAATAATAATAATAATAATAATAATAATAATAATAATAATAATAATAATAATAATAATAATAATAATAATAATAATAATAATAATAACAATAATAATACAATAATAATAATAAAAATAATAATAATAATAATAATAATAATAATAATAATAATAATAATAATAATAATAATAATAATAATAATAATAATAATAATAATAATAATAATAAAATAACAGTAATAATAATAATAATAATAATAATAATAATAATAATAATAATAATAATAATAATAATAATAATAATAATAATAATAATAATAATAATAATAATAATAATAATAATAATAATAATAATAATAATAATAATAATAATAATAATAATAATGAAAATAATAATAATAAAAATCAGACATAATCAGTTATAAATCAAATGAACAATAGACCAGCATGCATACCTCATAATTATTCTCTCTCTCTCTCTCTCTCTCTCTCTCTCTCTCTCTCTCTCTCTCTCTCTCTCTCTCTCTCTCTCTCTCTCTCTCTCTAACTGAAATTAAGGAACAACGAAGAATGAAATGTAACAAAAAAGAAAAAAGGAAAAA